>NC_051178.1:70281693-70516694 GCF_013339695.2 Rhipicephalus sanguineus | reverse complement strand
CCTCCCCCGGAAAGCATGAGTCTGGAGGACATCTGACAACCGCCACTCTGTTTCCATTGTGGCGAAGCCGCCACGTGTACCGCCGCTGCTTCTACCGTGACCTAGGCCTTCGAGGGTTTTCCCATCGACGCCCCACGGCCCCGACAAGGTCAGAGGCCTCGTGAAGTTGAAGAATACCTCTCTCGAGTGAGACAGGCCGAACTCGCGTTACAGGTCGCCATCACCCTTCGTTTTCAGCGCTCTTCTCGATCTGGCTATGTAGGAGCGGCGCGGGGTAGGTCTCCGAGCCCAAGTATGGAACTGAAGACAGCAACTGATGGAGGTACGTTCTGCCCATCGGACTGCTGAAGAGCCTCCCCTGGTACAGAAGATCCGTTAAACCATCTGCAACAGCCGCACAAGATACATCCGCCGGTTTGGTTGGCAATGCGCCGACGAGGCGCGTAAAGACCGATTTACGACGAAGCCGTGACCCCAGACAACGTCGCAACTGCACCGTGATGCCACATTCTTCGGTTGTACAAGTGCTCGTAGACAACCTGAACGTAACTGCACTCGTTGACACTGGCGCCGATTTTTCCGTACTAAGCGCAGGATTTGCAGCGAAGCTTAAGAAGGTCCTCACAAAGTGGGATGGTCCACAAATTAGAACTGCTGGCGGCCATCTTGTGGCACCAAAAGGAAGATGCACAGCTAGAGTGACAGTTGAAGACCACGTATACCCGGTTGCCTTTGTCGTATTAGATCGGTGCTCTCGTGACGTCATTCTCGGGCTGGACTTCCTTCAAGCAAACAACGCCGTCATTGACCTAGAAGGACAAAGTGTTAGCCTCGCAACCGACAACGCCATTGACGAAGTTCCGACTGCTCCCAAGTGCATCTCGCTTGCAATCCTCGATGACCAGGTCACACTACCCCCGTTTTCGGGTGTCCTAGCGCTTGTCCGTGGCACCAATTCTACAGGCCTTGAAGGATTAGTCGAGGCTCACCATGGCTTGCTGCTCAGTCAGGACATTTCTGTGGCCAGAGGTGTCATCCATCTCTCCGGCGGAAAAGCCAACGTCCTGATTACAAACTTTGGGCCCGAATACCGTCATCTCAACCAAGGTACAATCGTGGCAACATTTCAGACCTTTCCAGACATCGCTGACGTCGTCACGCTCGAAGAGCAGCAGCCTCGAGCAGCAAATAATTGGTTCGATGCGAATCCTTCCCTACCGCGAGCAAAACAAGATCGTCTTCGATCTCTTCTCGTCACCTACCAGGATTCTTTCGCTTCATCGTCCAAGGTCCGTCAAACAGCGCTGGCGAAACATCGCATCATTACGGACGAAACAGCACAACCCATACGGCAGTCTCCATACCGTGTGTCTATGAAAGAACGCGATGCTATCAGCAGACAGGTAAAAGAAATGCTCACAGAAGACATCATCGAGCCGTCCAAAAGTCCATGGTCTTCTCCCGTCGTGCTGGTACAGAAAAAAAGATGGTAGCCTACGATTCTGCGTAGACTATCGCCGGCTCAACAAAATAACAAAGAAGGACGTCTACCCGCTTCCCCGAATAGACGACGCACTGGATCGCCTGTGCCATGCAAAGTACTTTTCATCTATGGATCTAAAAACTGGCTACTGGCAGATCGAGGTAGATGAAAGAGATCGCGAGAAGACTGCATTCATTACGCCAGACGGCCTTTACCAATTCAAGGTTATGCTATTTGGCCTCTGCTGCGCACCCGCTACTTTCCAACGTGTCATGGATGCAGTGCTGGCTGGGCTAAAATGGCAAACTTGTTTGGTGTACCTGGACGATGTTGTGGTTTTCGCGCCCCACTTCGATGAACATCTTCGGCGACTAGAGGCCGTACTCGGCACTATAAGGGCTTCTGGACTGACACTAAAGAGAGAAAAATGCCGATTCGCCTACCAAGAGCTCGCGTTCCTCGGCCATATTATCAGTGGCGCAGGCGTTCTCCCAGACACGGACAAGACTGCTGCTATTCGCCACTTCCCGCAGCCCCGCGACAAGAAAGGCGTGCGAAGTTTCTTGGGGCTTTGTGCCTACTACAGGCGCTTTGTTAAAGGCTTCTCTGAACTCGCCGAGCCGCTCACACGCCTTACAAAAGATGATGTCCCGTTCGAATGGCAAGAATCGCAGCAAAAAGCATTTCATGAGCTTCAACGTCGCCTACAAGAACCACCTGTTCTTGCGCACTTCGATGATAACGCCGAAACCGCGATTCACACTGATGCCAGCAGTACTGGCCTGGGCGCTGTCCTTGTGCAAAAAGAGAACGGCCAAGAACGGGTGATCGCTTATGCCAGCCGTTCCTTATCGAAAGCAGAAGTAAACTATTCTACAACCGAGAGGGAATGCCTGGCAATAGTGTGGGCCACATCCAAATTTCGACCGTACATCTACGGCAGGCCTTTCAGCATCGTCACGGATCACCACTCGCTTTGTTGGTTAACGAACATCAAAGCCCCGGCAGGCCGTCTCGCTAGATGGAGCTTACGCCTGCAAGAGTTTGATATGACCGTCGTACACAAGAATGGTAGAAAACATTCCGATGCGGACTGTCTGTCACATGCCCCCATAGATCAGCCTTCGTCTAGCGATGACGACTGGAATTTTCTCGGAGCAGTAGCAAGTTCAAGCTTCGCAACAGAACAGCCTAATGATCAAGAATTACACGGCATCATCGAGTATCTTGAAGGGCGAAGAGGAGACGTCCCGCGAATTTTCAAACGCAATGCCTCAACTTTCTGCTTGCACAGCGGTCTTCTGGTGAAGAAGAACATCAAATCTACCAGCACAGCGTACCTACTCGTCGTGCCATCCTAATTGAGGTCGGAAATTCTAGGGGCCTGTCATGACGAGCCTGTATCCGGGCACCTTGGCGTAACACGGACCCTGTCACGGATTCGTGAAAAATACTACTGGCCTCGCCTGGCAGCAGACGTTTCTCGCTACGTACGAACGTGTCGGCAATGTCAACGTCGAAAAACACCCCCCACCAAACCAGCTGGGTACCTACTTCCAATAGCACCTGCCACAAGGCCATTTCAACAGATCGGAATGGACTTCCTTGGACCATTCCCGACGTCATCGACAGGAAATAAGTGGATCTTAGTAGCAACAGATTATATGACGCGCTACGCAGAAACACAAGCACTTGTAAGAGCCACCGCCCAAGAAGCTGCCATATTTTTCATTAATAACATCGTTCTGCGTCATGGTGCTCCAGAGGTGATCATTACTGACAGAGGAACCGCCTTCTGCAGTGACCTTATGCAAGCGATATTGCAGTATAGCCAGACCAGTCACCGCAGAACGACCGCATACCATCCACAGACTAACGGCCTCACCGAGCGGCTCAACAAGACAATGGCAGACATGCTGTCAATGTACGTAGACGTTGAGCACAAGACATGGGACGAAGTGCTGCCCTATGTAACGTTTGCCTACAACACGGCGTTGCAAGAGACCACACGAATGAGCCCGTTTAGTCTTGTATATGGGCGAACACCTACAACAACACTTGATGCCATGTTGCCGCACGTAAACGACAGTGACGTGAATCCTGACGTAGCTCAATATTTGTATCGTGCCGAAGACGCTCGCCAACTCGCCCGCGTACGGCTAAAGAGGCAGCAAGAACTAGATGCCCAACACTACAACCTTCGATACGGCAACAAGAGTACACTCCTGGTGACCTTGTGTGGCTGTGGACGCCTATTCGCCGGCGTGGACTAAGCGAAAAGCTCTTATTACGCTACTTTGGCCCAAACAAGGTCCTACGTCGTCTCAGTGAGGTGAACTATGAGATCGTTCCCGAAGGAGCGTTGCAGCGGCAGCGGCGACGTGCGCGACCTGAGGTAGTTCACGTCGTGAGACTGAAACCTTTCTACGAGCGGTAGACAACCGATTTAATTTTGTGCCGTATATATGTGCTGAACTTGAAGTGCGTGTACGCAAACACTAAGCTGTATTCATGTTTTGACTGCATTTTTTGCACTGCCCTTTATTTCTCTCTGTGTGCTTTCTTATTTGTTCGCATCGAGGCGATGCTGTCTTTTCAGGGGTAAGGTCCCTAGATAAAAAAGTTTTCAAGGTAGCGACACTCATTGCTCTTTGCGCCTTCCTCCTCACTCTCGCGCCTACCCCTCCTTTTCTACATCATTTGCGTCTGTGATTGGTGAATTCGTTGCACGTGATCCTGTTAGTGGATGGTGGTGATATTTATTATAAAGCAAAATGTTCAAAACGAGTGCGCATGTGCATATGGTTCCAGTCGGATTCTTGCCGCGACGAAAGACGAAATCGTATCCAAGACAAGCTGTAGAAGAGGAGCGTTCCAGTTGACGCCAAGTCGGCCGAACATGCTTCGCCGTGAATTTTGAATATGTCAAGTACTGTGATCTCGGCTGCAGCAACAAAACAGAAGGCGGTTTTTCCCTCTACAACATACCTCGTGGTATCCGGAATAGGGCACGTCGTGAAGTGTGGCTAGAAAACATTTGACGCGAGGACTTCCGTGCAACGCCGTAGACGCAGCTTTGCGAGGCGAGTTGATTTGTCGCCTTTTGTTGAAACGCTACAGAACGCACGTCTAACGCGCGTCTAGTACGTGAAATTCGTTACAAATATTTGTGCGTATGCACGTACAGTTGAATACAGCTGAAGTGGCTGCACTTTCAGGGACATTTCATGCCAGACCAGTTCGAGTCACTTGCTCTTGAACGCGGCGTAAACAGGCTCAAACGCGACGCTGTGCCAACGCTTTTTAAGTCTGTTTCTAGTACTTGCCGCTGATGGTAGGGCGACGACATCGTCGCAATGTTCACCACTTCGGGACACCAAACTGGTAGAACCCCACTTGTCGTTAAGCTGCGTGCACCCGCATTGCGGTGCCGCGGTCTCTTCCGTAGTCACCCAGATAATAAAACATGCACCACGATTACCTGGCATCATGATTGCGAAAATGGATGTATTTTTCCAGAAAAAACTGTCATCGCAATGCTGCTAGTCAAGCGTTCGTTCTAGTCTGGCCACGGCTTTTGCCTGTGTGCGCACAAGCGGCTATGATCACTCGTCACAACGTCAGTCAGGATCACAGGATCCAGCAAGAAGCACGTTAACTGTGCCACATCATATTCACGAGCAAAACACATTCGGAAAACTGGACGAACCGGAACGAACTACGACGTACGATGCGAGACGCCATGGATAATGGTGTGAAATATAAAACTATAACAACGTTGCCAGTTGGGTAACACACATCACGCTTCTTCTTATGTTGTACCGCTTATATTCAACTAAGTAACCTTTTATCCTACGTCTCATTTACTTTTCATTTGCTATAAATATTTCTATCCGCCGTAATAACTGAACACAAGCATTCCCTTTTTTATGCACGCTTTGACCCTTCTAGGGGGCGCTCCAGGCAAATAAGCGAGGAGGAAAAGGAAGGGTGTCGCTACCTTGAAAACTTGTTTTATCTAGGGACCTTATTCAGGGGGGGCAGTGCCACGTGCGTATCGTTCAGCGGTTTATCGCGCGATAAGGGCTGTCGCTTTTCCTTGCGTGTTTCATACTCGCTCAGGGTAGCTGTCCTAAATGATGACGTGCACGTCTTATCGAATTCCGCGATAGACGGTAGGTGGGCGGTGAATGGTCTCATGCCACTGTCTTAAAAACGAGCTGCGGGGAGTGAACAGGATTCATTCTTTCTTTTTTCTTGTAGACGGTCGCTCGCCACAACAGGCACGCTTGCGGCGAAGCCGTTGAGCGATCTTTGTTTTTCGTTGAGGGGGCACAAGTTCGCTCCGAATAAAGTAGTACGTTTTCTTGTTCCTGTGTCGTCCGTCGACTTCACGTACTTGCCGTACGTGACAATATGCACCAATGTGTTGCTACATGCTCTGGCGTATTAGTGCAGTGGAGGTCGTTATTATGCATGTAGCGTTCACTGATACGTAATGTGACATTTTTTAAATGACATTCGTGAAACTATATACGGCGTCACTCAAGTTATTGCTGGGAGCACGCTTCAAGCGAATTTTCGTGCTTGGTAAAGAAGATAAAACTGTTCCGCATACATTTGGCACTGGCGCCTCAGTGACATTTAAAGAATTTTGGCGTGCATAATATTCGAGTTCTATTCATGTTGGCCGTCAGCCTGTTGCCTTTCGTGAACTGAACGAGTTTTCAACGTCAAGATTCGCTTGCTGTGGAACATGTGCTCGGAATCCATCCACGGCAACCGCACAGCGACGTAACCGATTACCGACGGAGAATCACTGTGTTCTCAGTAACGTCGCTGGCCGCTTCACCGTCGACGGTTACCAGGCAGGTAGCCGATATCGTCACTAAGCCTATTCAGTTTATTTCGAAGCCGTAGTCGACCGTGCTTCAGAACAAACCGCTCACGCTCATATGCCAGGATGTTTTACCTGTTACCGTCGTTGGTTCGACCCTCTCCCCGCAATAATTACACACTGAGATGAACATGCGCTGATAATCGTGGTATTGTCAGCCATATATACAATATGCGAACACGCCCGAGAAGGTGCGGTACGCCGTGCACGCACTGCAAATGAACTTCACTTGTAAAGGAACTCCTCTTGGCTCTAAACGTTGGATAGTGCACGTCGCTTCCCCTCAAATGAATGACACTATACCAGTAGACATTATTTTAGCTTCAATGAAAAATGTGGCCGACACTTGCGTCGACCATGGAAGCGAGGAGCTGGCGCTGAATGCATGCAGCTACGCGGTCGCTCGGCGGACTGCGCCCCGGAGGAAATGCCGTTTATGTTGGACGCCACTCGCGCGACGTACTGTACGCGACTCGTGAATTGGGCTTTGCACGCTGGAGACGCGGCTCGCCGTTTGCCGTTCTCAGGCGCGCAGTGCCCAGGCAGGAATATGATGCTAACATGGACTGGATCTTATATCCGGCAGCACTTATCGCAGAAATATTTGTGGCGTTCTGTTACGTCCCCATCAGTGGCTATATTTTTGAGAACTTCTAGATTCACGCTGATATAGCGGTCCCACCGCGCTATTTAAATCACCTCATACTCGTCTCAAAGCCGAGATCGCGCTAAAATCACACTGGATGATGCTATATTTTTCACATAAGTTTACTGAAATATTTTCTGGAAGCCCGAGTCCATGCAATGTACTAAGTATAGTATTGGTGCGAACGGCACTTTCATGGGCATGCAGTGCCTAACTGTGTACAAGCTTCACCTTTTGATAAATTTTTGACAAATCTCGCCGTGATTAATGCGGCTTAACACGCAAACATTTACGAGCTACATCCACACAGCTGCATTTGCATGCGCACGCGACTGGGGAATGTTAGTTTGTTGTGCTAGAGTGCATGAGATAGCCTTCTGGAGTTTTTTACGTATACACGCACTTAATTTTTTATGTGCGGATTACTGAGAGGCGTTGCGTACAGCAGAAATCCAGAACATAGTAGAATGGTGCATTAATGGAAAATGAATTTCACACCATCGAGTGATAGGTTCTAGTGTTGCAGAGTTTGCGCAGATTTTTTAATTGCGCACATACAAAGCGTTTGCGCCTCAGTGTGGCAGTCGTTGCGAGGAACTGAAACTGCTAAATTATGACATATTATCGTAAGAAAGTTAACGTAGAGTGGCCATTTCTCGAACATGAGGGTGTTTAACGAATTCTGAACTTTTTTAGCCAATGCGGCGATGTTATTACGAGGTACACCCACAGGCGTGCGCACTTCGCGCTGGCACATATGTACGTTCCAGAGGATGGTAATTTAATTATGCAAATATTGTTTTCCAGACTTACACTGCAAACGGGTTTGAGCCTTTTAGGGAGTTTTGGGCTCGTTGCGCAGCGTGCATCCTAAAGGTACTATGCAAAACCCCCTTCGAAAGGAGGTTCAAAAGGAGGGAGTGATTAGACGGAACTAAGGAGGTAAATTTGTGTTTTTATTGAACTCATTTTGAGGGCTTGAACGGAGCGCATTGGAAGTTTTTCTGGTTCTTTTGAGAGCTTTTAAAGCCTCCTTTTGGAGGTAAAGTTGGTGTTTTTATGTAACCCATTTTGGGGGCTTGAACAGAGCGCATTGAGAGTTTTTTTGCTTCTTTTTAGAGCTGTTAAAGCCTCCTTTTATACGAGGCCCTAGAGCGGTCGCGAAATGAAAAAAAAAAGTATATTTTAGCCACTATATTACGTTTACCGGCCAATTGCCGCTACTGTTCATCACTAGGACATAATAGAAAATGGACACCAAAGTATTTATGCACAACAATGACATTTGCATACAAGTACGCACGACACAGGAATCGAACTCGCGACCACACGCACTTAAATCAAGCACTATAACCATTACACCACAGCGCCACCACTTGCAAGCTAGCTTTTTTTCGTGGGCTTATATATGTACCAATGTATGTCCAAAGCGGCTGGTAACCCGTCGGCACAACTTCGAACTTCTGTTCTTTTACCATCGGCGTGTTTTTGCTCTTGCGGAAGGTCAATACATAATTTGTGGGGCGTCATGCAGACCGAGCCGATCGACGTAAACACCCTCGGCTGCGAATTCTCCGGTTCACCGTGTCGTGCCGCTAGAAAAATTATAAACGTGTGCCCTCTTCGCTCGCGCTAAATTCGTGAATACCAGCGTGACAAAGGTATCTTCAGATGAGCGAACGTATGTGCATTCCATGAGCGTATGCTGTGGAGCAATTTTCGTTATTTCTGCAGCCGCGAACTGCGCGCGTCCAGATGCGGCAGGGTGTTATGAGCGGTTCGAAGACCGCCTGCGTTCTCATATGAAAGTTAAACACGCAGATGCCCGACTTAGAACATTGTAACGCGCCTACATTAAGTGCATTTAATGCGCGCGTACTGCCGCGAGCTGCACGCAGGGGCAGCAGCGCGCTCTGAGCAGCTGAATAAAAATCTGTTTCCGCATTTAGCGCTTATTCGCAATGCACGCTTTAGCACGCCATTCAGTGATTCTCTATAACGCATATTCAGTATTTATTTGCTTTCATACTCGGATACTACCTACATTTCTTACTAATTAGCTTTTATTGGGAAGCATCACGCCACCGCGTTAAAGCGAATGCCTAACGCGTGCCCCAAGATCAAGGTCAACCTCCTCGGTTTACCAGTGACAGGTCTCCCACAAAACAAAAAAGTTAATGTACTTGCACTTCTCTCTTGTGAACGTCCATGTGTACTTGGCCCTCCCCTCAGACAGATGATGCAGTACCCATTAAAAAAAGCATTACCCTCTTCCTCAATGGAACAGCTGTTCTTCAGAAAATATGGTTCTGTTGAATTACTTCACCACAGCAGCAGAGAGGTTGGCTTGTTTGCAATTCAGAATTTCACAGTCGTAACACAGAAAAACGAGGACTGTAGCAAACATGCAGAAAACTGGAAAAGCTATCATATGTGCACTCCCTCGTCCACCTGCACACTACGTTAAACTTTATTTATACAACAGCAACCTTCAATTATGCTGCTATTGATAAAAGATCACCCAATCTACGTTAGAACACAGTGATGACTTTCTGTCTAACTTTCTGTTGTCTATCTTCTACAATGTGTCATAATCTGGGAATCATCTGTTCAATGTGTTTGGTAATAAAACACAAGCAGTTACATTGAGCAGGCAGTGTTTCAGCAATTTGTTTTGCAAGCACAAATTCATTTCTTCAATTTGCATGCACGACAAGTAGTCATACTTCAATTGATACAAGAACCAGTGGCTGCAACATTTTATTGGAATCCAAACAGCAGCAGTTCTCGTGTCAATGTAAGGATATAGGTATATATTTCTATCGTCGTGCACAGAACCTACTCCCAAAACTGAACACGTGGAACAACATATACAGTACAGCCTAAGCACTATACATAATTCACAACAGTAAAGCAATACGAAAGTAGGGTGTAAAATCTCATCATGATACGCACTAACGTGTGCATTTCACCGTGCCAGTATGTAAGTATAATCCAAAAAAATAAGCTACCCAAGGAACTTGGTGTCAGCCTACACACGAAGGCAACTAATTAGTACAATAAGGCTAGCATCACTTTTGGGAAATATGAAACCGTGTAGACAGGCAGTTGTACAGTTTTTTATTGCATTAGTTTGCCCTATGGCATCAAAACATGTCGCACATGATTTTGGAGTTGAGTTTCCTACAAAAAAGCCCAAAATAGACCTGTGGTGTTGACTGTAGGTCCACTTACCAAGGTGCATAAAAGCATTCAGCAATGCCCACAAAATTACAAGGTTGCCTTCATATGTTGCTGTACATTTTTACTCACAGATACCTGGAAGCCATCGTAAATTTCTGGAAGTGTGCTTGGGAACTTGTCGGCGTAATCACATGACAGCAATGTACCAATACTTCTAATATGCATAACAAGTACAACCATGCTTCAATGTTTTTATGCCAGCTAGTGCCATCTGTAACTCAAAAGTTCATCCTTAATTCCTCACTTGATGGCTTACGCATAATTACCACATTGAAAATAATCCAAGCACCATGGCTGCAACGTCAACTTGCAATTAGGCAATCACAGGCATTAAATAAAAAAATTCCTGTAAATAGTGACTGGTCGCTTTGCACCATGGATCCTAGGAATTGACATGCCATGAGCTTGAATAAAAATTGACCACACATATATAGAGACTGTGAAACAGTCAGGAGTTCAGTTCACAGGTAAGGAAAACGTGAAAACGAAATCAGAACACAGCAACAAAGGGGACGGAATGACACACTACTAACAAGTGAAGTTGAACATGTGCTTGGCTTTTTTAGTCATGTGTGTTTATATCTTTCTGTGGTTTTGATTACACTTCAGTTACTAGTAGCGCATTGTCCTGTCTGCCCCCTCCATTCCTCTGTGGATGTGTGATTGTTTAGTCTTGTAATTTTTTCGTACTGTGTGTTTACATCTTTCTGTGGTTTCGATTAAACTTCAGTTGCTAGAAGCGCGTCATCCTGTCCCCTTCATTTCTCTGTGCTGTGATTTTTTTTGCACCCTCTTTAACTATAAATATACACCAACTCGCCCAACTGCCCCTGTTAAGACTTATGTTTGCTGAATAACACTGGTTCCACTCAGTGTCTTCTTAAACAATGCGAAATTTTCAAATGCACACGATATCAGAAAGGTTGCACGCAGTATTGCGCATAACACTCTGCATCAATACCAGTGTTGGCCTAAATGTGGTAAGATGTATGAGCTGTTCGACATAGTTGAAGTGAGGCACATCAGGGTGTTCCCACAATCATGGGTGTCGGCAGGGGTTTGCAGAAAGGGCACCTGCTGCCATCAAGACACACCAGCACTTGACTCCACCCAAGCTACACCAATGCTCTCCTGCTCACCAGGCCGGCACGTTACGCCGCCTTGCACCCCCAAGACAAAATCCTGCCGACACTCATGCCCACAATACACTTGTCTTGAACACAGACTGGTGGGCAAGCAACACTTGCTGCTTTGCCAGAAGTGTATTCCTGAAAATTACACACAAAAAAGAAGTCCACTAAGATTTCTGTATACATAAAAATGAATGTCTTACCGAAGATTCGCACTTGACTATCCTTATTGCAAGCATTTTGTCAAAACACGAAATAAATACAAAATTGAGATGCTGCTAAGTATTTCCTTGTGAGCGTTTCACTTCGTGTGCACAGGGCGAAAAACAAACGGATGTAAAAAAAATGCGAAATACGACCAGAAGTGTACTCTTGCCATGTTTACCCTTATGTGGGTAGTTTTTGATGTCAGTAAAGTTATCATTATAAGTACACTTTAAAAGGGTTGTGAATGTTAGCAAGGTCTTGATTAACCGCACCTACTCTGTTTAGGAGTGAAGATTGGGCAACTTGGCACTGAACCATGGCAAGGCAAAAATAAGCGCACTTCTAATGAGGATAAGCTAAGGCCTGGGCACAATAACAGCGCTTTCACCTTGTCAAATTGTGTCAACAGTCATGATACTGTGTATTGGTCATAAAAACTATGGCAACATAATGCAAAACAGCAAATTAACGAGGGAATAAACAAGATGATTCAACAATCTGGTTCAACAGACTCAACAGCTGACTTATATCAATGCGATTAAATTAGCCTTGCACATCTCCTAATGGCTAAGAATATGCACATGTAACATTGGCAAATTCCACTGTTGATACGTGACCAATGAAGTTGCATTCCTTCCGTGCCGTTGAATGGCCGTTCCTTGTTTTCTGTTTTCACTGTTTTCTGATTTTCATTGTTTTCACTAGCATAAATGTTCACCCTTTTTGATTTTGTCACTTTGCAGATGGCGTAGGTGTTTTGCCTTTGAATGTGCACGTTTCTTCTGCTTTGTCTTTCCTGTTTCTTTTTGTATGCGTATATGTTTTGCCTTTGAACGTGCACACGTTTCTGCTGCTCTGTCTCTCTTTTTGCTCTACTGGGCCTTGTGCACTTTTCAAGCTACCATTGTCGCTTTTCACTTGAGGCCCATTTCCTGTATTTTGCTGGAATAAACATTTATCCATTCATTCAATACCATAAAACGCATGTGCTTCACAATACACACTGCACTTAGCAGATGTCTGTCACATGATATGGCCGTCATTGTATAGCTTTAACATGATTTATTCGTTCTAGCTAAATGAATCCAAGCTAATGATGTTAATGTACCTTGATATGCTATTTCACTGTCCCTTGATGCATATGTATGAAGGTACAGTGCTTATGTATCTTAATATGCTATTTCAGGGGACGGGCAGAGTGCGCAATGCAGAATTGTTGCCGAAATGTCTTCTCACTTCCTGACAATCTGTGCTTCGGTGGGTTCTCACAGTTGCATGGCGGGAGAAAGATGTCCCGGGTAGTTGACTGCATCCAAGGTAGATGCTGCAAAATGAGAGCGCACGGTCTTGTCACATGTCAATGTGCGCAAATCGACACGATGACGAAGGATTAAAACAAACAAGTGAAGTTGGAGAAAAGAATAAATCGAAAACAAAGTTGTCCTTTATGCACATTTCATCATGTGACAATGTAATAACCGTGGCCTTTTGCTCTAATGTATATTCCCTGAAAGCATCATGCCTCATTCATGCTTTATCGCAGGCAAGAAAATTGTATCGTGCAAACAACTTTATCAGGGCGCACTCCTGGGTCGATTGACTGGACGTATGAAGCATGAGTGATATTCACAGAAGTTCCAAAACGTGCATCACACATCATTGCTATCTGAGTTTAACGACTTAAATGCAAAGCATTTGTTAAACACTTCTACGACTTTGAATGGATCTATTTACTTATCTATCTAGCCGCCTACGATTCATAGCTCGTGTGGTTGTTTCGTTAATGGGATGGTTGTTTCGTTAATGGACTGCATGAAGAACATGAATGATGGGTCTTAACTTGAAAATCATGATATGCATTTCATTAACGACATGATTTACACGTCACTCCCTTGGTTCTCTTGCGACTGTTTCGTTAACTTGATATTTACCAAAATAGGTATGGCGTCACAAGAGTGTATGACGCACATAAACGACAGTTTCTAACGTGCAAATCATGACACGCTTGTCATGTATGGCGTTATTTTGACAACATGGTGTCGGGAGCGCTAGTGGCCGTTTCGCCTGCTTCATATACAGCAAAATTGGTATTGTGCAGTGTGACTGTACGTCCAATGACAGCTGGCAACATGAAAATAATGACATGCATGTCATGTACACACGCCACGCTCATGGTGCGCTCGCGGCCGGTTCGCTAGCTTGACATACACCTAAATTGATATAGCGTGACGTGATTGTGCGACGAACATAAATGACATATAGTAACATGAAAATAACGACATGCATGTCATTTACGGCATGGAGCCTGGTGCACTCGCGTGCGGTTCTCTGACTTGATATCATACCAAGATTGGTATAGCGTGACGTGACTGTATGACGTACATAAATGACAGCTGGTAACATGGAAACAATGAATGACATGCGTGTAATGTACGGCATGGGTTACATGCCACGCTAATTGTGCGCTGGCGGGCATTTCGCAAGCTTGACATGCCGATTTTCTTTTCTTTTTTTTTTTGCTTTTCATTGCACTTTTCAAGCGACGCAATGTGCAGAAGGTCATCTACAGGTGCATAAGCGACGATAAGGGCTCGCAAAGAGAGAGAACATCAGTATTACTTACCATTTTGGTCCCTGACTGTGCCGAGCACGCAGGGTGCCCATCATCTGCATGGTAATGCACAGCGGAACGTTCGCTTGAGTCGACAGGCCGTCGCGATTATCGCACTCGCAGCGTAGCATGTCGCACTGTCGTCAAAGCACGCATATCACATCCAGCGGCGAGAACACAGTGAGGCTGCAGGCACAAAACACGCACACACGACCGACACAGCTGATCACTTGAGAAGTGGCGTTCACGAGGCCTAGCCGGCATAGCTACGACGATCGCGCCGCCGCGGGATCGACTACGACTCCCTCCTCGCGTTTTTCTTTTCTTCTATGTTTTCTTTCTTCGCGCGCGCATGCGGCGCGAAGCTTTGTCCCATTTCACTTCGGCAGCGCCTCGTCTGGTTTGCTTTTGACCTGGCGGGGGCGGGCCGCAGTAGGCTGAAGCCGCCAAGGCCAAAGGGCTGCCTCGCTTCCTCTCCAGCCGTTCGGAGCGTCGCGTGTATCTCTTTCTCTGGGCTATCTGTGCAAGGGATATTCAGTACGCTGAAGCCGCCTCTTTCTTTTACTTCTTTCCCCCGCACAGCTGCATACATGCCCGCCAGCACTGAAGGCATTATGGAAAGCTTCGGAAAAAATAGAGAAAACATGCCAGAGGAGATGAGATGGGAGTTTTTTGTTCTTAGAACTCCATTCGACGAATGGCGTCATATAGTGAATTTACCTCCTTTCTTCCACATAATTTCTTAACGAAGTAAAATTGAGGACGCAGAACTTTATTACACCCACCTCATTACACCGTAAGGGAGTAGTGTCCAGATGAAGGTAGTATTAAGGAGGATTGTAGCCCTTAAAACGCCCAATTCGGCTAGTTTGCGTTTGCAGTGTAGACATTGCCTACCGTGGATTTAGGAGAAAAGAGTGAATGGTATTGCGAAATCTAGAACACCTCGTGGAAGCTCTACTGCCTGCACTTGATTTCGACAGCATGCGGTTACTAATAGTAAAGCATTAAATTAGATGTATACATTTCACGGCAAACGATTCGAGCATTTGTCCAAGGAAGCATTTCGTTTTTCATCATTACTATAGCCTATTTTATGTCCACTTGAGGACGAAGGTCTCTTCACTAATCCCCCGTTGATCCTATCCAGCGTCTTCATTACTATTTTTGTGTGTTTGTGGCTTGCACAAGAACGAAGAAAGCAGTCAGGTTGCGGTATCCGTAATGCGGACTCCCTTGACGTCAAGTGGCACGCCGTGTAGTGGTTGATTGTTTGCTAACAGAGTTTTAGAATTGTGTGCGCAGACGTTGCGATGGCTGGGCACGTACGCTATACTGTATTCGGAAAGTAACGTGCGTACACAAGTGTCTAGTCTTTGACAGATGCGCAGTGGCAACAAACACAAGAAATTCTGCATACGAAGCTCTGGGTAGAGTATTCTAATACTGCCTAATTTTAACCACCTGATTTTTTAACGTGAACCGGTTACATCACATAGCGCTTTCGCGCTCAATTACCCCTTGATGGGTACCTAGATTGACCATTAACAGTGAGCTTGGAAACTATAAGCATGCAGTGTGTTTAGACATGCGTATAAAAATTCGCATCGTTTTTTTTAGTAGCGGTGGTTAATGCATGGACGCACCGCGTTCCCCATAAATGTACCGTTCAGCGGAATCATTTGAGAATGACTTGACGGACCATACCAGCTTCATAGTTCAACAGTACCTGCTGTGTCTAGCGTGTATAAGCATGCGAGAAACAGGTACTGCTCACGTGTAAAAATAAGTATTTATTGTAAAAAAATACAAACAGCGCTAAAAGCAATGCTCAGCGCTGAAGGATACGATAAACGTGCCATCAGATGTTTTTTCGGACAAATATATTCTGGTGCTTAACGAATACCTTTGGTCTTGTCAATGTCTTCAGCAGCTTCCTGCCGTTAAAACACCTGGGAAACAACTGGGTTCATTATACTCAGCACAAGACGAAGTATTGAGAATACACAGTTGGATATGTGAGGTCCTTAATATAGTACATAGTCAAGCGCCAAATGAGGGCTTTCTCTAGAAGTGTGCCAACCGAAAGTTTCACATTCTCTTGCACTTGATCGCAGTAGAACGCCTTGTTGTCGTACACCCTCCAAATTCTGCGGTCAGGCGAAGGGCGGGCTGCTGTCATGTCATCCTGACGGGGAAAAAAAGAAAAGCAGAGGATACATGCGACGTTGTGTTCTTAGATCACCTGGTGTTTTCGCCCATCACACAAAAAACTGTAAACGGATGTTTTCAATCTGTTATACACCTTGACGAATTTTGTGTAGACAGCGTCACAGAAGTTACAAATATGAAAGTGTTTTCAGAAGTTGCTAATGAAGCTTTCTAATAGTGTTTTAACCATAAATTTACTACAGCTATGAGAAAAAGCTTAGCATGATTTCCTCAGAAATACCCATCGATCTCCACGAAATACATGCTGGCATTGCATATCTGACCGAGTATGACTTTGACCTTGTTGAACTTCTCCATGAAACTTCCAGTTTTTCTTAAAAGTGAACCTCTGTTTCGAATGTCGGCTGCAAGTGAAAACCACAGCACAGTCGCAATTTGTTGAGAATCACGTACAAGGAAAGCAGTTTTACAATAGACTCACGATTCATTCGTTAAGTAAAAAAGTGGCAGGCAAACGTGGCTTAAAACTTGGTTGCACAATATTGCACAGTATTGCAAGAGCACAATATTGCAAACGAATTTTCTTCAATACCAGGTGAATGACAGTCACGGCGAATATTTGAATGGTAGCAGCCAATGCATGATTAAAAATTAATTCGCTGCTGCAAGTCAATGCTTGGCGTCGGCGGCGGCGATATTTAGGTGGGAGTGAAAAGGAAAAAAAAAGAAGATGAATAAAAACACAAAAAGGAAGATCGTGTGCTCAGTTACGGCATTGTAAACAATGCCACGGCCGGTGTTGCTGCTGCTGCTGCTGGAAAACCTGCAAGGTGTGCGGTCCTTGCCAGTTGCCCGATAAAACTGCGCCTGGCTCTTGTGTCAGAAGGTTTTGTCACCTGCAAAGGTATTCATATTCTGTGTATACTATCACGAGGATGAACAACAATTATATCCCTTATTACGACTGCTGTATGAACTTCCCATCTCTGTAATAACATTAACAGTGAGCAATCCAACATAAATAATAAGCTGCCAACGAAAACAACAATACTTTTATACAACAACGGTGATATATCGCTGTTGCATCACATGAAATGATGGATGAGAGAACAAAGATGCCATCAACTAGCTAACGTCTAATTACATACGACGCATTACTTTACCTTAATCGAGATCAGCAATTTGCACAGGCACCACAGCTGGTGCATGATGCACTGATGTACTTGTCCACACTTGACTTGGCACTGCATAAGACCAATGGGCAAATGTGACCCGAAACCACAGAAATCATTGAAGTGGCACAGTACGCAAGTGTATTCACGAGCATGAATGAAGCTGGCTTTAAAACTTGTTAGAAATTAGGCAGCAAAATTCGTTTTAAAGACTGTCGCTATTCAGAAAGTGAAATTGCTGATTTTTCCTGCTAAAAACAAGAGATGCCGCTAGTCGTATCCATGAGCGCCTGATCCAATGAAACGGTACTAACGTCTTCGGTGCTCGTAAGTGCAGTTTTATTACTTTTTGATTGCGGAAAAACTTTTCCGCTTCGCAAAGGTAATCAAAGAAATGTAAATGCGAAGTATAACGACCTATCATGAAAGGATGTCTTAACACCATTCAACTGCTAGCAAATACATGCTTCCGTTGATTGCCGCATTGTATCATTGACCATAAATGCAGAGGACAGTTGCTAGCAGAAAGATAAGAAGCCATGCGAGGGCTAAAATTACACAGCTTGTCAAGCAACACGAAGTGATTTTCTCAGTGACACCTGTCAAGAGCGACGAAAGCCTCTGAACTGCATGAGAGTTCACAATAAATGCGACCAGCACAACAACACGTGCGTGACTATAGAGACGGATGACGATTACAACAAAGATAAGTACTCGTATACTCGTATAGTTACTCGTACGCATACTCGTATAGTTATTTCAAAAGCCGTCAAAAGAATATTCTGGCAGCTCAATACTGTCATTCATATATATCAGCGCAAGCATGCAACAATGTGAACGCTAACAGCACGAGCATATTCGCAATTCCCATAGACTGTCGCGCCACCTAGCGGAATCGAGGAGCGTCCTCTCGAGGAGGGTTAGTAGACGACAAAATGGCGGCACTATGCAACTGCGTCAGTGAACAAACCGGGCCCTCCGTGACACGAGAAATCTGATTTGTTCTTGCGAGACGCGAAGTTTTCGTGAAAATACGTGGCAACTCGCGCTTTCAATGCTAGCCCACAGTGTACACATACTATCAGCTTCGCGAGGCTTTCTGTAGCCACGTAGGTAAGTTAAATGTTATCGTCTGACATATTCAGTTGAAGCTCACCCTGTTTTACGTGCATATATAATTGGTCAGTGTTTCTTGTTTCTTGTAGTGCATGAGTCCCATAACACTGTACGCGGGAGGGAGGTCGCGCGGGCTCGCGATGTGCTCATGTATAACTGAGCGATCTCAAGTTGGCGATACATTAAAATAGGGCCTCTATCCTTTGTCAGCAAAGCGTTGTTACGAATCGTGCGAGTGACGTTTAAATCATTCGAGGACGCGTCTGCTCGACGCCTTTCGTGGAGCGAACGCTTTCCATCCACGCCGTCCTTCGCCAGTGTGTTGGGTTTCATAGCCACCGCTGCGCCGCTTGTTTTTGTACGTTTGTTGATAGGTGGCAGAACACTGCAAGCGATTTGCTTGTTTACCGGTCTGAGAGCAAAACGTTCTCCAGGCCCAGACGTCTCTCTAATTGTAAACGTGGTGACGCGGAGTGGTCGAAGTCGTTCGGCGGAGGAAATTCTTCAGATTGCTTTCAGCAGTGATATAGAAAGAAACCATCTTGACGACGAGGATTTTTCACTGGACGTAGAAGACTGTGAAAGCACCGAGAGTGATAGCGGCGATGAACCACCAGCTGCTAACTCACGACGAGCGAGTTGCACTTCACGTCCCCTCGTGCGTTAATGTTCTTTCACGCTCGTAACTCGTAAGTCACTTTGATTGTATTTAATGTATAGTATCCTTGAGCGAGATCAAAATAAAAGCATAGTTCCTCTTGTGCATTGCATGTATCACAATTGTGGATATTATGGAGCGCCGCATGCCGCCAACACGCTCGAGCTCGACCAGCGAAGCGAAATGGTTAGAGCGATGGAGCGTGCAGTCACGGCCACAATCCACGCCTCTCGGCGAACTTCTTCGACGTTGCGAAAAGCACACGTGTGCATTCTTTTCGATATTCATGTTTCGATCGTGCTGATCGAACCTGCAACATGCGAGTGAAGTACACACGGCTAGAGTCTCAGCATGGCTGTGACACAATGCGCTACTGAATGGCATGTTAAATGCTTGTGTTCCGTTGAAGACGTAACTCCGCGTTTCCGACTGCGCAAGTAATGACGAAGTGGTATTATCGCAGAACACTTTTATGTTTGCAAGCCATCATAACGCGCAGCAGTGATGGCGCTACTCGCTGGCGGCCTACTGCTGCGTCAAATCCGTGAGGCAGGCTCGGTACGTACTACCTCGGAGTGCCGTTCAGCTCATACGTCAATTCTAGTTCATACAGGTTTATGTAGCACGCACAGGATTTCGCAAAGCATCGTTATGCACGGTAACGGAGGTGAAATATAACGTTTCACTTCGCAGCAAATAATTAGGTGGCGAGTACTTAGCACTTTCCATGGTTTGGGAAAGTATTTTAGTCTCATATCCATTTCAGTGCAGCTCACGACTTCATCCGGTGAAAGTGGCATGGTCCGTACGTCCGCACGTCCTATCTGTTCCTATGCTAACAAACGGGTTGACCCTCCTCCTGGCGCCATCTTGAAAAGCACGGCGCGCCACCTATAGTTCGTGGGCGTTGCGAATATGTGAAGAAAGAACACTCACCCAGGCGGGTACGATGCGCCGGGCTGTTTGCGCAGTGTGCGCACCAGCGAGACAGAGATGGCGCGAAAGCGTCGTGTAATCCTGCAACTGCTTGAGTGTAGCCATTTCACGTGCAAGGGGATGCCGCTATGTCCTCGCAACACCCCCTTCATATTGAGACAACACAATTTTTCCATGGCGGCCGAGTACCGGCTCACGCGGCACGCTGAACAAACCACACCAACCTATTAAACATCCGCCGCTCTTGTGGAATGCGCTAAAACTAACCACTCGCGCCAAAAACGAAACCCGCTTCCCATCGCACAATATCTTCGAACTTTCGTTTTTACCTCCTTCCTTTCTTTTCTCTGCGCAAAAACAGCAGAAGCGGAGTGCAACGGAGAGCGTAGCAGCCCCTATTCTCTCTCACGCACGCAAGAGAGGGTGCGTAGTTAGCTCCATGCGTATACCTCCTCGCAGCATAGATCGCCTTTGCGGCTGACGCTGTCGGCGCACGCGTATACACCGACGCTTGCGCCGACAAGTTATAACACGCGGGAGCATACGCTGAGCTGTAGCCAGGATTCTCACTTACGCGGCCCACACCGACGCGCCAATAATACTGCAGGCCGTCTATAAGGCGGCGGTGAAGGGTGCACGTTTTTTATATACACTTGTCACGGCTAACTCCTTTTCGAATCCCTACTATAGCCGGGAGTTTTCCTGAGTTTTGAAGCGTCCCGCCAACAGGGCATGCGTTAGCCAGGACTTGATTAAGAGTGTATAGTGAATGTTGTGTCCTCTTTCAACGCGGCAGGTTGGCAGTTTATCTGCTTACAATGGTATTAGTAGCAACTGCAGATAGCGCTTTTCGGAGGTTCTACTGGGACCACACATTGCTAGTCTCCTTTCCGACACTCCGCATGTGAGTGAATTTTGTTGCGATAGATTCGTTTCGAAGTGATGATTTTATATTCGTACAAATGATTTACTGAAGATAATCCGTCGCTAATTTCTGGAAAGCGGTCACATTTAATTGAAAGAAGAAGCGATTTGCTCTAATTTCTGATTCACCTATGACGTTTTAATGCTGCTTTCATGACTCGCGTAAACCTGGCTTGTTCACATGTAAGCGAAGCGCCTTTATTTTTTGTATTTTTGTCCGTAAATTAGAAATCGGGCAAAGGTATATGAATATTTTCAAATACTTAGTGCGTGCAAAAATGTAGAGCTTAAGACGCGTAACTAGAGGGTTGCGGGTTCGGGTGCCGCCAACGGAAAGTGTATTTCATCGTCCACTTCACTTAATTCAGTTTATGTCGTAGTTACAGCACTGCAGTTCAATACAACAAATAAATAGCCCCTATGATGTCCTCGCCATAATTGTGGAATTGCTTTCATTTGATTGTGTCAAACCAAAAAACGAGCCCCCTCGAACAGCTCCCGTTCTCTCGTTCACCCCCGTGACTCGGGCACTGGTGAGTCTGTACAGCGAAAGGAATTTCCCCCGAAAAAGAGCTTCACCTGCAGGCACAGAAAAGGGAGCAATCTATTTTCCAATTGCGGTCTCTTCTGCATTTGCCGCAGCCCTCACGTACGTCTCCTGCTCGGGACATTTGCGCGAACCTGGACCAACCCGTTTGGCAGAAATGCTCGTTCCTTTATAGAATGCGCACAAGGTCGCGCCTCCGGTACATGTAGCTGGCGGAGAAGGTTTCCTTTACTTACTACAGCTTACCATGAGTGCTATGCAGGATGGCTCGAGCTTCTCGGAAACACGAGTTTGCTCGGAGCTCGCACTACGGCGGTGATGTCAGGAAGGCAGTGGGGAGCACCCGATACCAGTGTTGATAAAAATGGCTACAAGGACGAGCCTGGCGTCACAAACGCATATGCGGCAGTTGCGGCGGTTTTCAAGAGAACACCGCGTCCGAACGCGTCAGCGCCGCCAATCAGTCAACATTTCAACAGTGTAGCGATGTCAACGTGATTGTCACGCTATCCTTTTGTCCACTGAACATCGCGACTCCCACAGGCGTGTTCGTGGGCATTTGTCCTCTTTCACGGACGGTATTTTGTTCCACCGGCAGTATGGAAATTGCCACTCTCGAAGGCAACAAGGGCGCGCATGCTGCACTAGTTTCATTTCTCTCAAATATTACAGATAAATAAGTGAACGGGTTACTGCAACTTACATTACACGGCTGAAGATTTTTCTGCAGTACCGAATCGGTACAAACAATGTCTTCACAAAGAAGCAAATAGCAACATTTCTCGCCGCAAATGCCACCAGCGGCACTTGCTTCATGGCTGCGAGTGATACGTCGTGAGTGCGGTGGAATCGGATGAGAGACATCTCCGCCACGTGATGATATAGCCTTTATTTCTTCGTGCGTGTGTGTATCATCATAGATGAATCGTGCCGCTCGCTGACCTTGCGGCGTGAGCAATGCTACTCGGCAAGAGCAAACGCGGTGGGCGGGCCCGATCTTCGCCGTGGGCGTTTGTCAATCAAACTGATCGACGCGAGAACTCGTAACTCGGGTACAAACTCGTTGATTCTGGAAAGGCCCCAGTTAAACTCGGGACTGTTTTAATACTGGTTTGACTGTCAAGCGTTTCATGCGGTGGACGCTAAGCGGCCGCTTCTTTACATTTAAGATTACATTTAAGATAATTTGGTCAGCTTGCACTACCTATGCAAGGCTGGAGCCATCCGAGGAGCATGTGATCACCTAGCTTCTTCCAGCTTTTTACGTGGCTCGTTTCTCGGTCTGCTTCGGAGTGAAGACTGCGTTAGTTCGGTCTCAATTTTGATGGTAATAGTTAGCTCGGTCTTCATTACCATGATGTTAAATAGGCCACTCCTAATTGGCGAAGTTTTAATTAACGTGACATTAATGACTCATGCTTAATTAGCAACGTCTTAATTAGTATGACGCCAATGAGCATATCCCTTAATAGCACGACCCTAATAAGCGTGATTTTTGTGAGTAAGGTATTAATTAGCTTGGCTTTGATTAGCGTGCTTCTAATTAGCGTCGTGCTAATTGGTTTTCTCTTACAGCTTTACACGTATTCATTAGCACGGTCTCGGTAAGACGTGGTTTATTAGCTCTATCTTAGCATGGCCTGGCTTAATTAGCATGGCCATAGCATGTCCTGACCTAATTATCTAGGTATACCACCAAACCATTTAGCTAATCAGCCGGGCGCACGCGTTCGCGAAGCTAGCAGACGATGACGAACAGGACGAAAAGGCCACGCTTACCGCGCAACGCGCTAGAATGCACAGGCGGAGCATGATGATTTTACGCGTGGGCGCGGCGAATAGCTCCAGCCGCGGTGTTGTAAAGCGCTGGGCCAGAGCTAATCTCAGAGGCCGCGGTGCTGATTATTCCTAAAGATTAGTGCAGACATTAAACACATGAAAATGAATTTAAACAGCCCGTACGTCTAAAAAATGTCGTTCCTCTAAAAATGATTCCGAGTTTCGCCGAAGTCGGGCCATCCTGCATCCCACCCCATCACTGAGTTTTCCCTTTTCAAGCGAGGCTTGTTATGATTCACAGATATCGGTGGAGGTGTCGTATGCGGCAAACGTACAGAAATCTGGCCCGTCGAGCTTCGCCAGTCACATGCCGTCGAGCTTCGCCTTTAGTAGCGTTAGCTACACTTGCCTAGCCGGAGCCGATTTCGCGTGGGTCATCATGAGCCGTACTGCGCATGCGCGAGGATGAGTGCGGAGCCGGCATCTCACGCGCTCTCCGCCACCGCCGCGCGCGGCTCGCCGCTGCTGGTGGTGGAGAGCGAGAGAGTCACCGTGGGAGTGGCGTAGTAGCCGGGCAAACAGAGTGGCGCCGGCGCGCGCGACTCGCCGCTGCTGCTCCGCGCATTCGAGAGGGGTGACGTCGTAGTCATGGCGCGTGCACCTATTCGCCTTCGCTGTGCAGTCGCCGTCTGAGAATGCGCTGGTGCCGCTTGATAGCGCCTCTGACTGGCGTTTGCAGGTGGGTAATGCCACGGAGAAGGAGAGCGAAAATGCTGCTCAACGGCGCAGAAGAGCCGAGAAGCTTATGTCATCGGTTCCCGAAGTAGTTGCCTGGCAATTAGCGGTTCAGCGTACGAAGAATGAACAGAGGAAGGCTAAACGTGCTGCGGAGACACTGGAGGAAAGGGAGGAACGTCTAGCAAAGCGGCGTCGCCAGGATGCTGAGCGACGTGCCCGACCATCTCTGCAGCAGCAACAACAAGACGCCGTCGATGACGTCAAGGCTCGCCGATTGACTGCCTATACTGTGAAACTTAGCGAAAGCGCCATTGCGACTCGGACCTTCGAGACGGACTTCGTAAAAAATCCGTTTGGGTACGTGTGCGACGTGTGTGAAAGACTATGGCACGTGAAAGACTTGACGCCTCTAAGTAGTGCCATGCGTGAAACGTTGAGTTTAGTGGCGGCGCCTGAGTGGGGTGAAACAGTGGCGCGGGTTTGTACAACGTGCAAGAACTTTCTCGTTAAGCAGAACATTCCGCTCTTTAGTGTTACCAATGGGTATCGTTACCCGGCCATGCCGCCAGGTCTACCGGTTCTGAACGATGTGGCCGAATGTGTGTCATTGGAGCAGCAGTAAGCATGACAATCAAGCTAATCCTAGACAATCTGGAAAGCATAGAATAATCAGCTGAACCTTTGCTAACGCTACGCATATCCTGGCAAAGCCGAGCTAAGCGACTGGAATTTTTTCCAATAATTCATGCCCTCTCGATCGGGTGCTTGTCGGCGCTTCGCCGCTCTGATATGATACTGTGATCTCTTACTGATGTCGCTTGTTATTTCTCGTTGCGTTACACGTGCCACATTTCATTTTTGCCTTGGTCAGAACGCATGACCGTCGTTCGCCAGTAACAGCTGATGTGTTGCGATGCCAATCACGTGGATCACATCCGACTCCCCGGTTGGGGAAGGAGACGCAAGGGAGCATTGTGCAATGATAAATACATAAAAAAATTGGCCGCGTATCTGCATGCTTCGCTGCAAATGTCGTCTAAAGACGATAGAAGAGGCGCTGCGTGAGATATGGACGCCATCTGGCAATACGTCGGGAAACACGAGTGCTGTGTTGCGGGCTGGTAGTCCCGGCGCAGCGGCAGGCGAAGACCGGCGGTGACCAACGCGACCGGTGGGGACGCCGGCCAGCCCGAACACGCTGTCTGGCGCGATGCACCGAAGGAGAAGAAACGTCCGCGCTCAACGAGTACTCTCCACAAACTCTCTTACTTACACGTCGCCTGGGTAAAACAGGAATGCCAGAGCGGCGCCCCCTGTCATTCGTACAATGCAATAGTGAACCGAAACACAACATGAGCTTGTGCAGAGGGCACGGAGGAAGACAAGTTTCAGCGCAGTCGCATTTTCAGAGCACCTTAAGAAACTAGGGTTGTAACATTGTAGGGCGAGTAGGGCCAGAAGGACCGTCACGACGAAAACCTGCCTCCTCAGTCGTATTCGCCTGGAACGTTGGTGTGGCTTCGCGTTCCCTCCTCCGCTCCTGGCCTTTCCACAAAGCCACTGCCTAAGTACGAAGGCCCCTACCGCGTCCTACGTCAAGCATCCTAGTTTACTATATGATTGAGCCTGTTCAATCATCTACGGACCGCCGTCGTCGCGGCCGCGAGACTGTTCACGTCGATCGACTGAAGCCGCATTATGACCCACCAGTTGTACCTGTTCCTTAGGTCGCCAGGATGGCTCCTTTTCCGCGGGGGAGTGATTTGTAACATGGTAGGGCGCAGACAAGAACGCCTGCGAAAGAAGAAGACGAAGACAGTTGTTGTTGGCGCTCGCGCTTGCTCGGCTTGGACCGCTGATCCCTTCAGCTGTGGCAATCTTTTAATAATCGCGTTACTGTCTCAACGTTAAACGCATACCATCAAGGTCTTTAAAATTGCGTATCTATGTATTTTCTGCTAAAGGAACACACCGCCTAATACTTACCTAGTGATGTTGCGCCTTAGATATGCGTAATGTTTGCTTTTTGATCAACAATGTACACAAGTATGAACCTAGTCAGCCATTCACGATGGCTGGCCCTTGGGCAAGTGGTTCAACTTTGGCCGAGTGGCTGAATCGAGGGACGTGCCGACAAACAGAAAGACAGACAGAAGGACAGACAGAATGACAGACCAAAATTTCTGCGTTTACGTTCCCCAAGAAAGACTATCATGTTTAATAAATAGCAGTAGTACTTCAGGGGCGCAGACGCCTAAATAGCTTGCCTCCATTTACCGCATAGGGTAAGAGATCCTGAATTTTCAAGTGAAACTTGTACTTACCGAGCTGTGAAGTTGGTGATATGGTGCTTCAAAAAACCCCCTTCACCAACAAACCCTCGTCGCCCACAGCTGGTGCGCATCAAAGGAATAAGAAATCAAAAGCAATAAATTTTCTTTCCGCTGCGGGGGTTTCAACCCAGCTCCCGCCTATTTGAAAACGAGTGCCTTGACCACTAGGCCACGCGCATAGGCTCGTAAAAAGCAAGATGAACTGAAGCATACGAATGCGGTATACCCAAGATGCAAAAAACAACTGGGTAGCAGTAAACTTGCTGTGGGCGCTTCATTAGAGTATTCCGTGTCGGCGTACAGAAAGCGAACTGGTGGACAACGCGTAAATTCTATATCAGGAATTGCACAATTGAGGAAAATTCCGACTTCGAGAAAATTGAATTTCTTACCCGGGTTTTCATGATCGCGTGATGGTCCTTTCGTGGGGCCGTTCTAGAGGCTGACAAACCTTGAAGAGAACATGAAAGACGCCATGCTGAGTGAGTCCGAAAACGGCGTTCCGGGGACGGCCGCTACCTATAATAAAACTGAGCGTTTACGTTCGGAGGCAGCACTGCGCAATAATAAAGAAAGAAAGAAAGAAAGAAAGAAAGAAAGAAAGAAAGAAAGAAAGAAAGAAAGAAAGAAAGAAAGAAAGAAAGAACATTAGATCCGGCACGGATTCACCAAGCTTCGCTTCCTACCATTTTCCCGATAGGGCAAAGGTTCCTGCTTTTATTTTTCATCTGAAACCTTCCCTCTCACCTTCAATTTGGAATGACCCCGTTTTAAGGTTGTAATATGTAGGCTAAGGCTCACAGGTAGAACACAAGGTGAGAGGGTCCGCAGGAGGAGGAGGAGAGGTTGAGGAAAGGAAAAGGCGCAACTTCTGCAACCCTGATTGGGAGCACGGGTCAGCGCCTGGTCCGCAGCGCAATCCTCGCTGTTCTGCACATGAAACCAACCTGCCCTTTCTTTACAACAACTGCTCTCAGTAAGCAACAGCTCACTGGAGGAAGCGGACAGCATTTGTGGTGCTAGTCCCATCATTGTAGCTTCGCCTACCTGCAAAAATCTAGAATTTTACATAAGGTTTTGCGTATTGTGCGGAAGATAGCTGTGTTCTTTGATATAGCTTGGAGTACTTTCATATTAGGCGCATAATTTCAGAAAAATATTAAGTAAGAAACTTGCGCCACAGCTACTGCTGAAACTGATAACCAGACAGCTGCCGCTCTTATTCATTTGGCTTCATTGACAGAGTGCCCATCGTCTATGTGCCCAACGCAGTCCTGTAAATCGACCACTACTTTCCTAAAGAAGTGAATAGGAAAACGCTAAATGACAAGCGTACTATCTAGTTTACTAGACAAGTGCGACGGCTTGCCGCAGTCCCGCAACAAAGTACGTAGTGTTTTAAATGAAATTACGTAAGCTTGGCAATGTTGGTATATTCCATTTCAGCATCTACCGCATAAGAACGGAGTGAGTGAAAACCGACGAAGACAGGCGCTGTCTTCTGTCTTCGTCGGCTGCCACTCAGTCCTTCCCTTCAGTTGTGCGTGATGGATGTTGAAAACACACTAAATCGCTTACCATTTGTTTTATAGCTGGCGAGAAGACTCTGTGGCAAAAAAAAAAAAACGCCAGGCCTGCGCTGAAACCGCAGCACAGTCACAGCGAAAGCTGGAAGAGCAGCGTTTCTAGAGCCCGTTAAGCTCTCTTGGGGCTACAAAACAAGTACACTAGAAAGGTACCCACTACGCCATAAATCACAATTTTTGGGAAGTTGGGAAGCACCTACTAAGCCATTATTCGTCATTCTGCGGAGAAGCGAGGCACCAGCTACACGTCAGTAAGGCATCATGTGCACTTTGTTGACGCGACGACTGATGACGATGAAGAATTATGGCTCAGCCCTTTGTAATGGGTTGGAATCTTTAAACGGCCCACCAGTTATGTAATTTGCATTGGGTGACGCCCGGTCACTATTTCCCTCTCCCGTCATGCTGTATAACATACGTTGACGTGGGAGAGAGACGGGGAGGGGGGGCGAAGAACTTTACTGAGACCCCGAGGAAATGGATCCTGCGCTTATGGGCTTCCTTGGCAACCAATACAAGTGCACTTGCGAGGAACCCACTACGCTATAAATCAGTGTAATTTTACTGAGACCCCGAGGACGTGGATCATGCGCTTATGGGCTTCCTTGGCAACCAATACAAGTGCGCTTGTGAGGAACCCACTACGCTATAAATCATTGTAATTTTTGAGAAGTAGGGCAGCAGGCACTGTGCCATTTTTCGTCATTCTACGGAGAGCGTTGGTACCTGCTATACGCATGTAAGGCATTATGCGCACTTTGTTGATGCTGTGCCTGATGACGATGAAGAATTATGGCAGAGTCCTTTGTAATGGGTTGGAAGCATTCAACAACCTAATCGTTGCGCAATTCGCATTGTGTGACGCCTGGTTACAGAATTCGCGTTGTGCGACGCTTGGCGCTTATTTTACTCTTCTACCACGCTATATTGCATATGCTAATGTGGTTCCTCTCCGACATGAAGCCTGTATAGGACCTTTTTGCAAAGCAGTTTCAAGCACCGGCATGGCTCAGAGGTTGAATACTGGGCTCCCACGCAGAGGGCCCGGGTTCGAACCTCGTTCCATCCTGGAGTGTTTTCTTATTTCGTTTTTTTTCTTACTTCGAGCGATACTGGTTACGGACACCGGCGGCGGCGGACAACTACGGCGCCAAAAACGGCCGGTGAAATGATCTCATAACAGCTTTCGCTGTAAAAGCACAGCCAACTATGCCGAGCCTTTTCACTGTGCTGCTGCATGTAGTCCTCGAAAGTAATTCTTTCTAGATGACGTAGCGTAAAAAAAACGTAATAGCTATTTCTCTCCTTTTTATGTTCACTAATTTTCGCATTGCGAGAAAGCTTATCCCGTGAGGGATTTTGCTCTTTTTGCTGTTTCTGGTTTTCAGGCGTCGGTATCGCGCTTTCCCGCCCTCTCAACAACGATGGCGAAGATGGGTTGAAGTAGGCACACTTCGAAGTTTGTAAGGGAATGTGAGCGAATGTTCATGGTTCGATAAGTATTATTCGAACACAAAAAATAAAACCCACACATACAGATGCGTTCCGAAACATTTCATTGTCCACATACGATAAGGTGGAAAGCATTTGTATTGAACGCAGTCGACAGCACCAGTTCAAATGGATCTCTCTCCTTGCCATAGCCACAGTAACGCCGGTCACCTGGTAGTTTACAGGGAGACCATCAGCTTGAAGGGAAAAGTGCGATTAGCAAAAATACTTGAGAGAAACGACGCATTTGGCAAGGTGCCTTGCTGACATGGTCGATATTTTCGGTTGCTCATTGTCACAGATAAAAAGACGTCGAAGATGGCGTAGTGTAACATTTCACGCATCAGCGTCATGGAGGCAGGCGTTACTATAAGAGCGATGAGAGCGCTTTATCATGATGCAATTACCAGCATGCTTCGACTGTGCATCGCGTCCTCTGTTTTTTTTTTCAAGACATCGGAGGCTCTAGCCTGTGACGGACGCGTTGGTGTGCATTATATTGTTAACAGCGTGCCTCTCTCTGTGCAAAAAAAAAAAAAAAAACTTTTTGAAAATAGAGGGGGGCGGGGCAACTACGCACTTGCGGTGCTAAAAATGAGGAAACAGCGGAGCCTGTGGCGTTTACCTCCACCTTTCCCTCGTCTTCAACCTCACTTCCCTCACCCTCCTCTTAACCACAAGTTGTGCTTAACGTAAATCTAACTGGTAGCCAAGCTTCCATAGAAGCCCGTGTGTTCCGAAAATCGAGGCTCAACGCTGCTCATGGGGCTTAGCTCCATCTGAAAATTTGAAACTATATTCATTCCAGCATTCCATCATTTGGGATGCTGAAGGCCGGGGTCAAAAGCCTCTTCACGGGCTTGACTAGGACCACGGCCCCGTACAAAAGAGTTCCCTCCTCTGTGTGAGAGGGAACACTTCCGGCCATAAGCGTGCGCAGGGTTCCCCTTCAGGAGGGGCGAAGGTTCGTCGCAGCGCCCCCCCCCCCTCCCTATTATGTCAATGTATGCGGCTGCCTTTGCGCCCCTCTTCTCGCCCCCCCCTACAATGTATAGGGCTGACTTTGCGCCCCCCCTTCTCGCCCCCCTTGCCCCCCCCCTGCGCACGCCTATGCTTCCGGCGGAAGAAAATATAAAGCAGGTGTGAAGAAATATTTTGGAAACAAGTGACATCATTTCGTTGGCACTGGCATGAAGTTTGATCTAAAAATAGTTTTCGTAGACCCCTGATTGCTAAGGACTCGGGCTAAGGCGCGCCGGCGAGTCCTGGACGACTGCACTTCAAGTCAACGCCAGCTAAACTAATATCGGCTCATGACTTGACAGTGGAGTTGATGTGTACTGCCGTTCAACTCGCCTTGGTTCTACTATGAAACTTATTCTTGGAATTTTTATTTGGCGTTCGTGGCCTCTCCAAAGATGGATTGAAGTAAGCAACAACCAACTTCTCATACCTACACCGTTGATTATTTGCTTCGCACAGACGCGGGTTCCTCAAACTGCACACTGCTGTCGTGCTTCACTTCTAACAAGCAGAAATGACGTGTAGTCACACCAAGATTAGGATATTTCAGTTTTACACAATGGTCACAATAACGCAATTTTATTACGCTGTACACAATAAACACCAAGTGTTATAATAAGTACAAAAAGTTCGCGGACGTAGGTGCACTATGTTTTGCCTTATGTTCAGATAAATGAACGTCATGTGTAACGTCATGCGAATTGTAGCGCGATAGGTAACTTAGTGATCTGCTCACCAATAACAGGAATAATAGCACGCCCTGCGTGTTCACGAACAAAACCGGGCCGCAGGAATAACGATTCACGAAAATACAGCGAGAACAGAACTCCGAATTGTTGCCCCGGTTTCTCATCTAGAAGACGTGGTTCGTCAGGCGTACGCGTGTTGCTATCGCATCCCTGCGCAGCACATCATTTCCGCAGATATAGAGGCATTTAATATTCTCCGCCACGTCCCGTTGCCCGTTGGGCACTGTATTCAACACTTTCACCAACGGTGAAACACACCTGACAAGCCCGCGCACAGCAAGAACTAAGTTATCACCACAATAATTCAGAGAACGCGTTCAAGTGGGGAACACCAAAACACGTGAAGCGGCGTGTTGTCTTAGACGAATTTTACAAGCGCGCTTTTCCTTGCACCGCATGGGCTGCACTGAATGATCAAGGCCTGCGCCTCTCGTCACAGGGCGCTGAGACAAAGGCTTTTCTAGAGTTATTGTATATGCTACCTTTAGGTAGCATTTACAGTAACTCTGGGTTTTTCATAATAATTAAACACTATCATAAATTCTTTGCAGATTGCACCTACATAATATTCTTCGGGAAATAAATGTGTCATTTGTGAAACATAAATACTGGCCCTTGAATAAAACTTGGTCAACGACTTGAATAGTCTTGCTCAACGAGGCGGTGGCGCCCTCTCTTGCGCGCCGCCGCAGCCTGTCACATGTTTCCGAAAAATGCTTAACAATTTTAAGTTAATATTGCGATTGATTCTTGGTTAAATCTGTCAATAATATTGTTTTAGACTTTGTTTGTTCATTTTAACCAGTTTTTAGCTTTGCTAGCCTTGTTATGCCCTGTGTTGAGCCCTTTACTGTGAGCGTGATCGCGCCACATAATATGTACGGACTGACGAAAAGCGGGACCCCTAAAGTGCTCCGCACTTTAAAACTGGGTCCGCCTCCGTCCCTCAGTGCCCCTCCAGGAAGGAGGTGACACCTAGGGATTAGAGCCGGTGACTTCTGAGGATTACTTTGCACTGAAATATTTCTTCACAGTCCATTATTCATATATGTAAACACCAAGGAGGTTAATTTAACCTCCTTGGTAAAGATACACTACGCCTTTCCTCTGGTTCCGCTCGTGAGCAACAGCTCACAAGCGGACGCGGAAGGCTTATGTTGTGGTAGTCCCCTCCTTTAGTGGCTCCTGCTCGCAACAATCGAGATGAAATAAGGTTTCGTGCTCCTTACGGGAAATCGCCACGTTTCTTCTCAAGGTCGAGAGCAGTTTCAAATGAAAGGGGCAATCTCAGAAAGAAAGTTATACAACAAACCTGCGCGGCCTTAACTGCTGAAACGGAAGACCAGTCTTTTGTCGCACCTATCGTCCGGCTCTATGGACACCCGTTCTTTGTTCATCTTTGAAATTAAAGCGACAAACGAGGCAGGTTACTGTTTCACATAATAGAGCACGTAGTACTCTAAATCGAAAACCACTTTCCTAAAAATTTTCAAAAGGTTGGGGGACGCTTAAGCTTCGCCTTTAAAAGTTGAACGCGATAGCCACATCTGGCCCCATCCTCATCGTGCACTGTTTTGCTTGTCATTATTTTCAGTCGCCCGGTCTTACACACACACACACACACACACACACACACACACACACACACACACACACACACACACACACACACACACACACACACACACACACACACACACACACACACACACACACACACACACACACACACTCGACATTCCTATAGTAAATCTAATGGTTTCCGCCCTCTTCAACAGCACTTTCATGACAACAGTGTACCCACTACGTGTGTGTAAGAGAATGCGCACACTATTGTGTATGCCCTTTGTAATGAGTGGCATGCTTTAAACCAGCAGCAATTACGCGCGTGATACTTTTTCGATGTTGCGATGCACCCACTACGGGTCCGTAAAGAAATACGCGCAGTAATCTGTGGGCCTTTTGTAATGGGTGATCGGCTTTAAACCACCAACTCGCCATGCAGTTTACATGGTGTGTCGCCCGATGGCAATATACGCTTGTACCCCGTTTTACTGCGATATTACATCTCGTACTCTGATACCTGTACACAGGAGGCGTATGTTTGTGAATCATTAAAGTTAATTTAAGTGCAGTTCCAAGCAATATAGCAGACTACGCGAAGTGTTTCGGAAATTGGAACATGAAGAAGAAGTGTTGGTATTGATGGATGCTCTGGTCAAAAGAAATCTCTAGAAACGCCGTTACGCATCCTGGTATTCGCGTTGACAACCTCAAATTTACTATCTCTAGGTGCACTTACCCTTGGGCACAGCAGCGGGAAAGTATGCGAGGCCATGCAAGATCTCATAGAACAATCAGAGAGATTTACACAATAACCACAGTTCCAAAGTGCCATAGTTAACCAAAAGCAAAAGACAGCAAGATTCTTTGCTATATTAATTTATATCTTATTTGATGAGAATTGTTTCCACCCACCTTTTTTTTCTTTTTGGAATTATTATTCTCGCAAAATTAACTTGTAAATTTTTTTTTGCTATGCAAAATAAGATAATATTCTGATTTCTACCTTTTAAATATTTTTTCTAAGCTATACCCGATTCCTGGTCCATCCCCCTGAGCGGGTGTGAGCCAGCAGTACAGGATCTACACCTACATCTGCATCTAAAATGAAACTTTTGTAATCTCAACCGCATGCTAAAAGCGATGCGGTGGGAAAGTGTTTCCTAATGTCTGGAAATAAAGAAAATAAATGGAGTGGCTCTGTGGTAGAACGCCTGCTTGCCACGCTGACGGCCTCGGTTAGATTCTCGCTCGAACCTAAGATTTCTTTCTTATTTGTTTTATACAAGATGATGATTTTTCGCTCACAACTGACGACGCCGACAACAGAATGTCTGCGGATTTTTAAGCTCTTTAACGCTTTCGCGTTAAAAGAAACAAGCCTAATGGCAAAGGTACTCTTTAATTTACACCTAAACAACACAGCTTACCGCAGACTCGTGATAAACTACGTAGTTCTTTCAATGGAAAAACGTAAGCTTGGTAATGTTCGTATATTTCTTTTTTAGCATCTTCCGCAAAACACAAAATAATCACAGAGGAAGAGGCGACGAAGACAGCGCCTGTCTTCGTCGCCTCTTCCTAGGCGGTTTACCATTTCATCTATAACTGGAGACATGTTGCTGTGGCAGCACAGCCAACTCTACGGAGCCTACGCACACATACTTCACTACGCTGCGGACTTTAGCCCTCGAAAGTATACCTTTGTTCATTCCGAAGCAGAGGAGACATCAAAATACCTATTTCTTTTCTTTTCATGTTCACGATAGTTTCCATTGTGAGAAAGCTGAATTCGTGAAGGAGTTTCGCTTTTTCTGTTTCTTACTTTCCCGCGTCGATTTCGCGTTTTATTGCACCTTTAAACAACAATGGCACCGATGCAGCAGACACGCAACGAAGCTTGCAAGCGAGCACGAGCGGATGTTCATGAGCTGCTATGTATTCATCGTGAAGGAAGAAACGAAGACAGCGGCGCAGTGAGAAACATTTTGTTGCCCGAAAACAATCACGAGGAAATGACTTATGTTGACCGCGATTTGCGCCACCAGTGATATGAATATCTCACATCGCGATGGCCATATTGACGCAGGTGATCTGGCATGTTTTCAGCAAGGCCACACACTTGCTAAAGATGGGCAGAATTTTCAATAGCTCACTGTAGTTTATACAAGCACCTCGAAGATCCCTTATTGTAACACCGGACGCGTCGGCATTTATGGTAGGAATGGTTACTACGAAAGCGATAAATCGGCTTTACGTACATATTATTGAGAACTAGCAGACAATAATGCCAAGGATAGTACAGGAGATGTTATCTGAATACTTAGGATATAAATGTGAAGAAAGTAAACTGGACGAAAAGATAACTTACCGCTGGCAGGGACCCTACCCTATAAAGTGGACGGGGGAATGAACGCCGCCGTAGCTGTGTGGTAGAGCATCGGACGCGTTATTCGAAGGTCCCAGGTTCGGTCCCTGCCAGCGGCAACTTATCTTTTCGTCCAGTTTACTTTCTTCAGATTTATATCCTAAGTATTCAGATAACATCTCCTGTACTATCCTTGGCATTATTGTCTGCTAGTTCTCAATACTATTGTGTCTAAAAAAGAAAAACGAGCCCTTAAAAAGCAATCTTCTTTCTTTCTGTACGTAGGTAGAGTTACTTGTGCGATGCTTCGCCTGTGCAAGGCGTCCTATATATCTTTTCATTTTTTGTTTCAAGAAACAGGAGGCCCAGGCCTGTCGCACCAGATGCTTATGCGGTTGCCAGTGTGCTTTTCACTGTCAGAGAACAGCGTTCTTGACCACTGCAGATACGAAGCGCGTTTCATCCGCTTGGAATTCCGAGCGCCAGACGCGCCCTCTTGACTGGCTGTGGCCAAGATTGTTGCTGCCCGTCGATGCCCACGTGCCCCCGCCTAAATAACGCGTGAGAGTCTCGTGAATGTTATAGCACAGCCGCTCGATCGAGTGGCCGCGGTCACTACATCTAGACAAGCCGAGAAGCGATAATACTGAACCTGTGTGCAACGAAATTCAGGAAACGGCTTGTATGTGCCTAGAACATCAGATTGTGCAATTTCGTCTTTACGATCTTTTTTAGTGGCACGAGTACCAAGTGACACTCATGTTTCTCTTCCGATCAGTTGTGGTCGAGCAGCTTCTTCAGTTTTTGCGATCACTAAAAAAAATGATTTCTAAAAAATAAAAATCAATGCTTCTGGTTCAAGATAAGGAGGAGAAGGATGAAAGAAAGGCCGGGAGCTTAACTAGGGCTGAGCCCGGTCTGCTACCTTCTACTAGGGAAGGTACAAAGAGAAGAAACGTTAGAGAGGAGCCAAGCAAAGTCACTGTGGTTGTCGACGATATAGTTCGACTTTTGTTATCACAGACGGTGAATTCGTCCGGTATCGGATGTCACAGCAGCGCTTTCGTTGCTTTTCGGAAGTGTGATAAGCAGTACCATGGTCCCAATATGCTCTCGACGGGGAGTTTCCAACCACACGATGTAGAGCAGTACGGAGGTGAATTGAAGGCTCTCATTTACGTAAGGCGTGCAGTACCATAAGAGGTGCTCAGTAGTTTCCTCGACAGCGCAGTCGTTGCATTCGGCACAGCCGACCATCTCGATCCGAAATGAGTAGGCGGTAGTGAATGCTGCACAGGGACGAAGACGGCACAATTTATGTACCTCCCGGAAAGGACCAAGTAGCAGCCGCATTCGTGGATATGGGTCTAGAGAGAATCGATGGTATCTGAACTTCGATGTTTGCCACTTCTCTAGTGTGATTCTGTGAGCTACATGAGGTTTGAGCCGCGTCAGTCCACAATAAAGGTAAAAAAACAAGGTTTGTTTCTTCATGTACTTTTCTGGAAGATTCATCGGCCCTGTCGTTGCCGAAGATACCGCAGTGAATTCGCAACAACGGAAACACGACGTTGTGTCCTTCCATCCATCGAACTGGGCAGCCTTTTTTGCATTTCCTACAAACGTTGTTCGTAGCATCCGCGACAAAGTGCTGAAGAAAGGCATTGTAGAGCCTGGAAAGCTTAGTGCTCTCCCACATTAGAGCTCGCAGTACTTTAAATGGTACCCTATTTTCTAAATAAAGAAAGTAAAAAAAAATCCAGCCAGTTCATAACCGCCAGAGAGCGAAAGTGCCGCCCCTTTTGTCAGGCATTGCGATTTGCCCTTAGGTTCGGCAGTTTTCGCTAAAGATTTCTCTGTTTTTTTGTCCTTGAGGTTGAGCCATGTGCATTGACTGCTGCGCTCATTCACTACATGCTCATTCACGGCCGCGCTGGAATGCTACTGTAGCGTTCTAGTGCATCCGTGGCCCATTCCACGCGCGCACTCACCCACAATGCGTATTACTATTACGGCTGCGCTGGAACGCAAGCAGTGTTGCAAGTGCCGCTGCTGTGCAGGACGTGCCTGCCTCGACAATGAAGTTTAGCGAGGCGTCGTCGCATGCACAGATGTACACATTCTCCCCAACCGTGCAAGGGTACAGAACAGCTTCTTGAAAATTCGTCAAGCCTCGCCATATCCTCCTCTCCCCGCCCTCCGTTACGCCAAGTGTCCGGATTCACAGAAATTGATGAAACAAGGCAGCGAGCTACTTGTTAAGCTTTGTGAATGGTCAATCGCTGACTGCGTAAAAATAAATCCCAAGGAAACTAAATTAATTTCGCGCACAAAACAAATCCGACCTATCACAGGGCGCGGCGGCTGGATCAAGACCTTTCGCTACTTTTGAAAGATAAAGGGACTTCACTGTAGGCCAACGACCCGAGGAATCAACAGCTCCCGGTGGCAAGCGGACAGCGTTTGTAGCGGTAGTACTGGCCCTGCAGTGGCGCCTCCTCGTAACATTGGAGAGTGTTAAATAAGGTTTCGCGTTCCTTACGAAAAACAGCCTCATTGCTTGTCGTAGTCAAGAAGGCTTTCAAAGGAAATGCATAATCTGTGAAAAAAGTATCCAACAAACTTGCGAAACAGTTACTGCTGAATTGGAAGACATGCATTTAGTAGCTTCTAGTTATTCGGCTCCATCGCCAATGTACATGTCGACCGTTACGACAGCGCTTTCATTAGCACTCTCCACGACAGCACACTCCTCTCCCATGATAGAATACAAGTGGTGCTATCAATCGTTCACCTTTTGTTACAAACATGGCATAAAGAATAGGAGGCTGCGCCCTGCGCGTCTACAAGCTAATTTCCCCCGAAGTCGCTAGGTTTGCGTGCACGTGTCACAATTCCCATCATGCTCCTGCTTCATTTACATTTTTGGTGGGCTCATGGATAAAAAAACTTTGACGAGTGCGTACGCCTTGCTTCCACAAGACAACCTCCTCATTTGTCAAAAAATTAAAAAAAGTTCTTTATCAACCAATATAACTTGAGATAACATTTCCTTCACACAGCCCCTAGAGCATACTTTGGCATTTTTTTTATATATTGTAATGTGGAAACATTTTCTTTTCACTATTTTTAAGTACGTCACATGTTTTCTGTATGACGTGTGAAATGTACATGATAACTTCTCCTCGAATGGAAAGTATAATGTTTCTTCCTTCCTGTCGATGCTACATGTGTAACTTTTTAATGTTTATCGTGTACAGGAGATGCCAATTCAGTCTCTCACTCCGGGACCACCTTCTGTGTACTGAGATGTAACAACTTGATGTTTTGGTAATAATGAAAGTTCGTTCCGATTCTTGTTCTTCCAACTCCCCTCTCCGCTTGTGCTCCATGCTGTGGTCACAATTCCCAGCATGCTCCTGTTTCATGTTTTATGGCTGGGCTCCAAAATTGCCACGTGACGCGCCCTCATATTTGCATTGTTTTTTGCTCCATGGCGGCAGCATTCGATATTCATTATGACACGCGATAACATGGACAGCGCACTGCTCTCCCAAACTATAGCGCGCAATACTCTAAATCGACAGCCACTTGCTTAGAAAAAATAAAAAGCGAAATGAAAACGCTTAATGGTAAGAGTTCTATTTAGGGCCCAGTGTAAGCAAGACCGCTTACAGAAGTCCCGTAAAGTGGTACTTTAAATGAATGAAGTTAGCTATGTAAAGTTGGTATATTCCATTTGAGCATCTAGCGCACGACAAAACATAAGGACAGCGTAAACACCGACGGACACGGTGCCTGCCTTCGTCAGTTATCACTCGGTCATTGTGTAGTGTTCAGCGTTAGATGTTGAAAACACTCTCACTGGTTTACCATTTGTTCTACACCTCGCCCCAACTTTCTCTGGCTGCACAGCCAAATCTGCGGGGCCTAAGCGTACGCATTTTCACCATGCTGCTTCACGTATTCCTCGAAATAAACTCTCGTTGATGACGAAGAAGGAAATCATTCAGAATACAGACTACCACTTTTTTTTTCTTTAATTGTGGTAGCAATTATATGACACTCTAGGCGGGTTCTGCCTGCCCAGGTGCCGTCGTGTTCCGTATATGTATATGTGTGTATACATATGAAAATCTCGCAAAGAAAAATAAATCAGAAGAAACAATACCGAAGCGCGCAACCGGTATTCGAAATTGTGAACCTTGCTCCCCAGCGCACGGCGTTAAGGTCTACACTCTGAGCCAAAATAGGAAAAGAGAGAGTAACTGCGGGTTTTATACTAAAGACCAACTGCTACTCCCCAAAAAGACCAACTGGAACAAGATGGCTGACATGTCTCAAGTTGGCGGAGTAACCGTTTTGTGTTAGGTTGGAAGGGAGCAACAGAACGACGAAAGGCAACAGTTGCTCTCGGCGCACAAGCTCTCGGCGCACAAGCTCTCGGCGCACCGCTCTCCTGCACGGTGCACTCTGTATCGGTCGATGCATGGGCCACACTTTCTTGCGGGCTGGCGTAAGGAAACTACTTTTTGTAAACTAAACGGAGAGATACGCACGCTAATAGAGACATTTAGCTTGTACGTATACTTTTTAACGTTACCGTGTTACCGTAACACAAGTTTTAGAAAAGTTTTTGCTCCCCGTACGTAAACGTTTACGTACGTACATAAACGGATACCTTTACGTTTGAATAAACCATGAAATGGTGATAATAACGGCATTTAAATTATATTTAATTTAGATAAGATTGCACCACCGCTGCGGCAAAATCACGAGGGCGTTTTAGCGTGTACGGCAGTATACGGAAATTGGTTACCGGCTTATCTGACGATGATGTCGCCATCTTGTGAGGCTTCGTGCAACCATAGTCATAGACACGTTTGTTTTTCGCCTAGTGTTTTCGAGGAAAAAATTATTGAAAAGGTAACTTATTCGTAATTAGGCCGCGGCAAGGCATTTACACCAGAAGTAGAACACACGATGTTTCTGCAATAACAATTTTTTTGGTTGCCTGGTTCATCTTGTTCCCGCTAGATGGCTTCACCTATCCAGCCTGACGTGTTATTTATGTCAAGGCTTTTCACATTTTTACGGCATCGGTATTCTATTTCTAGGTCACTCTAGTGACTTTAGCCGCTGAAACAAGGTGATCGCAATTGGCGCTCGCACTTCGGCTGGAGCCTCTGCAAAGCGGGTATCGCGAGTAACCGCGAACGAAGGTGGATTTGCGAGATAGGGCCGTAAACGTAAAGCCAATAAGGCGAGTAGCTCACGTTCCGCAAAGGCCCGCGCATGCGCAGATTCTTTCCGGTAACTCGTAACACGGTAACGCAAAGCTAAAAGCACCTAATACAAGCTAAAAGCTCCTAATAAAAGGCATGGTTGCACTAGAACGCCAACACCTGAAGCTGCTGTCGTCGCAAGTTAAATGGCGTGTTTGCGTGTAACATTTGGCATCAATATATAGCCTGAGAATGTGGCAATAAAATGCGAAGCTTCGCGAGACTCCGTGTATACTTCACGACAAACAAGCGGTTGAGAGACGTACACAGTCGATAGACTTTACATTTGCGGTTTTATGCTGAACGGCAGTCTCCAGTATAACGCAGCAAAAGCTCTGACTGCAAGGTTGCAGCAGAGATCACGCAACGCACACTTATATCACGATGTGCAGAAAGCCTGACAGTGCGCTAACGGCGCTGCCTCCCCCCTCCCCCCCTCATCTCTACCTTGTCACTGTCTGATTTTGGCGGGAGGGCAGCTATCGCAATCGGGTCCGGTAGTTTGACTTTGTGTTTAATCTCAGAGCAAATGGACGTTATCAGCTCGGGCGGTGTTGTCTTTTCAAAGGGGAGGCGACATTCCGCAAATAATAATGATAATAACAATAATAATAATAATAATAATAATAATAATAATAATAATAATAATAATAATAATAATAATAATAATAATAACAACAACAACAAAGAAGAAGAAAACACACCTCCGGGCAAAAAAGAAATTACTGGCCTTTTAGCTAGCGCAAAAGGGAGCACTGGCAAAGCCTGTGTTTTCGCGAGAGACTCATTACCTTGACGTTTTCAGATGTTTACATTGTTACTTTCTATTCTCTTTCGAACATCACCACTGATTCTGCACGCCTACGCTCATTTCAATCTCCCCGCGTGACGTCACGGATTTCAAAGTGTGTCGTGTTTTGGCCCCATTGGCTCAACAAAATTTCCCCAAACTTGGTATATCAAGTCTATGGCCCTCTCAGAGGACAATGTACTTCATTTTAACCGACTGGGAGGTACCTAGTCTCTAGTACGCGCTGTCAAAACATGCGACGTCACGGCGAATGGTGCGGCAACTACAAGGTGGCGTCGCCACCCACATTTCGTTTTTGCGCGTTTTCTCGCCTACTAAGCGTCTTCTCGCAGCAAGCGTGGTGTCTTTGGTATCGTGAAAGAGTACTTTACTAATATGAGCAAAATAATTTTGATCTTTAGTGTCCCTTTAAGCTCCCTCACTTGCCTTGCGTTTTAATGTGTATATCCCCGGTTACCGTATTGATTGGAAATGTGAATCACCTGTGGTACATACCCATATAACATGAACTGTGGTATGCGGGTATGTGCCACACGTGACTGATGGAAAGTGTTTCATGACGCACACGACAGGCGACAGAAAGAAAGAAAGAAAGTGTTGTGTCGCCAAAGAAAGAAAGAAGGAAAGAAAGGAAGAAAGAAAGAAGGAAAGAAAGGAAGAAAGAAAGAAGGAAAGAAAGGAAGAAAGAAAGAAAGAAAGAAAGAAAGAAAGAAAGAAAGAAAGAAAGAAAGAAAGAAAGAAAGAAAGGAAGAAAGAAAGAAAAACAAACAAGGAACAGTAATACGCCGAAGGCGCAAACGCCAATCCGTGCAGTTAGTACAGACTCTAGAGGAAAAGCTGGGCGGAAAGAGCGCACACAGAAGATCACAACCAGTACCATACCATTGCAAAAGATCACAGCGAGTACCATAGATCAAACAAAGCTTTGCACTATTCAATGTTAGTAATGCTGACAATATTAACCGAACACGGGCATCTCGACGAAATAGAAACATGCGGACACTGCTTAATGTTCATTTAGATGATTTCTAGGATAGTAAAGATTTAACGCCATTGAAGCAATTTACCGTAGGCGAAATTCGCGGCGCAGAATAATGCGTTTGCAGGTACTTTTTCTAGATGCAGCTACCATGCCCACTTGAGTCCGAGATCGTGGCCGATTGTGCGGCTTCTAGCTGAGTTGTGAGTTGCAGTGCGTCGTCATCTGCGATTTCTGCTCTTACGTACAAAACTCTACTTTACGTGAGGTCCCTTTCCCTCATTAATATGAAAACAGAATGCCACCGTGAAGTCGAGCACGCGGTTGAAGGGCTGGGAATGCTCTGAGGTGCTGTAGCGTCGGCACTGGTGACGCCATTGTACAAGGCGATTCTAATCATGGACGCTGTGAGGCGCTTTTCCTCTATAGTCTGTTTTCCTCTAGAGGCGCGATAAAAAAAAAAACTGGCTCTGAGTAACTACCGGAAGGGCAAAAAAGAAATGAGGAGAGAGTCATTTCATGATAATTTAAGGGCTGGCGCTTTACTGTTGAAGCGAGGACAGGTCGCCGGAGAATGCGTAGTTATAAGGTGAGGTTCCGTAAAGCAGGAAAATGTGTATGCTGTGGGGAACCTATAGTTAATAATAAAAATTACATCATCTCCCGCTAAAGGGGACCATGAGGCGAAGCGAAGCCGGAGCACGATCGCGTGCCGTTGGCGTTCGTTGGGCATGCCACCGACCTCGGGCATGCTACCGACCTCGCGTCGTGGAACGCGAAGAGGAACACTACGCGTGTCGTGTCTTCCCTCTAGCCTGGCCGTTATTTCTCACAGGGCGAGCGGGGAACGCGGTCGACAGGCTTGCGAGAGAGGGCGACGTAGGGGAGGAGAGAGAGTGGGAGGGGACGCGCATGCACTGGTGCTGATCGTGGCGTTGCGCAGGACAGAATTTCGGCATGTCGAGCCCGCATTTCAGAGGAGTCAACCGAATTAACCGAAGCAAGCGCTGAACGACGCGCGCAGCGCTCTACCAGCTTGAAGGAGAGGGGACTGGAGGAGGAGAGTAGCGCAAGCGCCGCGAGAGCAGAAGCGAGAATGCAGGAGCAGCGCAAGCAGGTCTTGGGAGAGAAGTGGAGAGAGTAACGCGCAGCTGTTGGAGAGCGGAAAGGAGGAGAGTAGCGCATGCGTAGTGTGAGTGCGGACGCCGACGCCCATGCCGCGGGACATACCCCCGAGCAAGAGATGCTTTCGCATCTAATTTATTTGTTGGTGTTTAGCGTCCCAAAACCGCGTTATGATTATGAGAGACGCCGTAGTAGAGGGCTCCGGAAATTTCGTCAAGCTGGGGTTTTTTAACGTGCACCTAAATCTAAGTGCACGGGCCTCAAACATTTTCGCCTCCACCGAGAATGCGGCTGCCGCCGTTGGGATTCGATCCCGCGACGTGCGTGTCAGCAGTCGAGCACCATAAACACTAGACCACCGCGGCGGGTGAAACAACAGTTCGCTACAGTTCGCTAGTTTACAGCGCACAAGTTACAGAATAAACACAGCTGTTCGAGTTTGCGCGCTCAAGCCTGTCAACAGATTATAACATAATGTCAAAGGTTCCCGGACATTCTGGCGCGGATTACGATAGGCACGTGTGTCGGACCGATTGCATAGAAGCACAAAAGGAGCGCGCGTGCCAATATCCATTCAGGGGTATGTTGGGCACGCGCCTACATGAAGCCTTGGGTTTATGGGACAACAATGGAAAGCAGAACAAGTCCGCGATAGAAAAAAAGTAAGAGACAGAGTATTGGTCGCAGAAAAGTAGAGACAAAGGACAAAAAACATGGCTGATCCTTCTGTCATAGGAATCGGTATAACACGAAAGTAAAACTTGTATTCACAGACATAGTTGAGCGTTTGTTGTATATTGTTTCGCCCCAAGGGCGAAGGAATGAATGCTATAGCAACAAGTTGTAATGTCACGTGAAGAACGGCAATCAGCTCGAAACTTGCAACGCGCTGCTCAAGCAGAAAGGAAGCACGGAGCAAACGTACACACGATGAGCGCGAACTAACTGTCAGAGCTCGACAGTTAAAGCGCGCTGGTCAAATACAAAGGAGGACGCACGAAATCAACACAGAAGTATACACAGGATGAGCGCGAACTGTGACAGTTGTACTTTATTTGCTTGTGAGAAGCGCGCTCCTTTCGCAAAAGCGGCCGCTGCAGTGAGCGAAGTGGCCTTCGTGCTCTCTATAACTTCAAAGCAAGCTTGCGGTGAGAGTGCAAGACGTACAAACCACCGCTATCACAAATAAAAGCGCGTGCTCGAGTGACCACGCCCTGTAGACGCGGACGCTCATCTCAACGCGTGGGGCGACGACCTTTAGGGCGCGCTCTTCGAGGTCTTCGCGCCATCTCGCTAGTGATAACGAAAACACGCTGATGTACCCCGATCTCTGAGTACCACAACCGGCAAATGGTGTATATAAATAGCACGCCGTTAGTGTGACGAACAACGTGCCGTCTGTGGCGGAACCGTTTTGCGCTGCGCGCTGGGGATCGGAGGGTCGTAAGTTCGACTCCCGGTGACGGAACTTTTTCTTCTATTCTTTGCCATACGTTAGTGTTTATATTTTACAACGTCATAGCCGTGACGGAAATGCGTCATTGGGGTGGACCCCGGCGTAATACACCTTCGTGTTAAAATAAATAGTGGGAAAAGTAAGGTCATTGTGCCGTAAGGGGCAGAGATTTGGTTTGTGAATTTATGTTCTTTGTTTTCTAGGGTAACATCAATTTAATCGAAGCAGACAAGGCATTAGGCCGACTTAAAACGAATGCGTTTTTAGTTCTTTATTTCTTTTTCTTTTTGTCGAGCCTGGTGGAGCACATGTCACTGCCCCGTTGTAAAGGGGAGGCTAATAGCATCCGTGGAACGTGCCATCTGTGCTAAATCTATGCGGCGAGCTTCACCTGTTTCCACTTACCAGATAGGGTAAATGTTTCTGTATTTTTCCTTTGTCTCACACCTTCCCTATCGCTTTCAACTTCGAACAGCTCCATATTAAGGCCCTCAGAAATATTTGAGCCCTGGACCGCGGCATCCGGGCCGTTGACAAGCTGAGCCTTTCTGAAAAAAGTTACACCATTTCCCGCTAAAGGGGACCATGAGGCGATGAGAAGCCGGAGCACTTGCACGATCGCGTTCCGTTGGCGTTCGTTGGGCATTCTACCGACCTCGCGTCGTGGAACGCGAAGAGGAACGCTACGCGCGTCGTGACTTCCCTCAGGCCTGACCGTTAATTCTCACAAAGTGAGCGGGAAACGCGGTCGACAGGCGTGCGAGAGGGGGGAACATAGGAGAGAAGAGAGAGGCGGGAGGGGACGCGAATGCGCTGGCGCTCATCGCGGCGCTGCGCAGGAGAGAATAAGGCGCGCGAGAGGGAGAGAGGAGAGAAGGAGAGGGGGAGTGGAAAGGAGGTGTGTGTAGAGGGCTTGCGCAGGCGCAGTAACGGTGGTCACACGGCACACCACCACCACCGGATTGAACTCCGCCATAAAATGCTTCGCATCTAAAACACAACAGTAGCGGATATTTAGCGCAACTTTTGCTGTTCTTCAGCTAAACCCATGGAGGAAGGAATACTAAGGAGAGGCCCTATTGTATTTCAATGCATTGCGAAAAGTGTGGCGCAAGTGACGTCAGATTTATGGGGCAAACAAACCGGTATGGGGCAAACAAAACAGCAGACGCCCCGCGGCGTGCTCTCCGCGGTGGTTCGCTTCTGCGCAGATTTGTAGTCCCGGCGTAAACTTAGCGCGTATTGTGCGGTTCGCACGCAGTAAAATGTTGCAAGCAGACGTTTACCAGGCTGTTGGTGCGTGGCAGTCCCGAGCGCTGCGTGCTGAAATTCTTCGTGGAGCGTTGTTGTGCAACAGTACAGAATACCGGTACGTGCGTGCCGTGATCAAAAACGTTCAGCCCCTGCATCATCGTATTCAAACTCACCTAGCAGTGACTTACGCGTTCTGCTGGGCGTTAGGCCTTCCCTTTCTCGTAGCCCGATTTCCCGATCTATTGCCGGATCAGCGGTTCTTTGTTCGTGTATATGGAGTGAGCGTAGTAGCTATTCGGCGCAACGCCAACCTATATTTGATGTAACTTCACGTCGAAAAGAGGACACCGCTGTATTGTATACTCGATCGTGCACGTAAAGTTTGTAATTCCAGTACGCACACAACAACAAGCACCCAGCGAGCGCACACCGCACAATACATACATCACGTAGTCCTATAACAACAACTTGAGTTTATTGCCCTTTCGTTGAACGACACTGCCTCTAAAAACGTACGATGCCTTCGGCGCATGTTATGTACGGCGCGTCAGACGCCAAAAACGAAAGTTCACGTGTGTTCTGAGTTGACACAATGAGTAAGAAGCAACAGAGCGCACATCCGAGAGCTTCGCATGCAAATACCATGCATAGGTGATCAGCAATGAAGCGAAAATGTACGTACACATGAAAAGTGACACCCGGTACTTTCCGAAGTGCACGCGATTTGCACCGCGTATACGCAACGATACGCAACAGCTGGGCATTGCGTAGCTTTCCTAAAGAACACGCACAAGGAGCAGTATGCGTGAATCGACTGCGCCGCGGCGCCGCTTGCACGGCGAAAAAAAAAAAAAAGAAAGGCTCGAATGCTCGAATCGCGCATGCGCTTGCAAACGACACGGCGGAAATCGCGAAATGTTTCGAGGCTCCTTCGCTAGGAGGTGATGCGGGCGTTTGCGATGTGGAGGCTTCACGAATGTGACGTCAGGGCCTCTCCTTATTTTTGCTTCCTCCATGGCTAGACCCCACCTGCCGGTTCTGTAGCCCTACCGCCCATGGTTCAATAACAGCCCCGTGCGCAAGCGGGCAGGGTTTGTAGTGGTAACATCGGCCTTACCATGGGGCCTGCCCTTAACAATCGAGTTTTATAGAAGGTTTGGCGTTTCTTACGGAAAAAACTTCGTTGGTTGTCATAGCCGAGCGCAGTTTCAAATTAAACGCATAATATGATAAAACAAGCTATACCACCAAATTGCGCCACAATGACTGCTGAAATGGAAGACTAGCCTCTTGTAACTTCTGTTCATTCGGCTCCGTTGGCGGTCGTCACCTCCTTGGTCGTCACCCGCAGTTCTTGAATGTTACAGTGATAACTGGGGCTACGTACTGCTCTTCCAAAGTAGTGCTCTAAATCGTCAACTACTTTCCTAAAAAAAGTCACAGTTTGGCTGACACGGCGACAGAATGAATGCTAAAGCAACAAATTGGAATGTAGCACGAAGAACGGAAATTAGCTCGAAATTTCAAGCGCAAAGGACGCACAAAAAGGACAGACACAGACGAGCGCGAACCAGGGCTGGGCAAAGATACTTTGAAATTGTATCGCGATACGATACAAGATAATCAGGCAAAAAGTATTGGAGATACAGATACAAGATACTGCCGCAAAAATTGTATCCGATACGATACTTGGAAATTGTATCTTAAGATACTTCGATACATTCTCAAATTTGTTATTATAGATCCATGAAAGGAAGGAAGGAAGGAACAAGCGGAAAGACAGGGAGGTTAGCCAGTTCTTAGACAGGCTGGCTACCCTGTGCTGGGGGAAGGGGTAAGGTGGATAAAAGACGATAGAAGAGAGATGTTACAAATAAAGGAGAGCAAGAAATGGATAAAAAGGAGACGAAAAAAAGGAAGTGAGAATATGACACTGCTTAGAGTCTGTTTCTAAGGCCAGCTCTCCGCAAGAAGCGCAATTCGCTTTTAAAGCCTTCTGTGCTGATGACGGACACGGCCAAGGTCCCAAAAGCCTTTGCTCCGAGAAAGGGCGATTGTCAAGTTATCTAGCGCATTCGAAAGTTCTTGTCTTGGCGCACTGAAACGGGGACACTCACACAGAAGATGGAAGGTCGTTTCTTCGTAGCTGTAGTAATTGCATGTAGAGTTGTTGGCCATTCCAATCAGACAGCAGTAGGCATTCGAGAAGACCACGCCAAGCCACAGGCGGAACAGAAGCGTCTCCTCAGCTCGCGATATTCCTGACGGAAGACGGAGCTGGAGGTTGGGATCTAAGCTGTGTAGACGAGCGTTGGTAAATTCAGCCGAATTCCACTGGGCAAGTGTGAGTTCTCGCGCCAGCGAACGAAGTCTTGTAGCTGCGCCTGTTCTGGAGAACGGTATATCTGCGTAGTGGTCACTGTCATGTGCAGATCGGGCGGCCTCATCCGCACGGTCGTTACCGTATATACCAAAATGACTCGGTATCCACTGATACGATATGTGGTGTTGTTTCTCGACTGCATGGTGGTGCAGGTGCCTTATGGCAGCGACGAACTGCTCATTCGGTCCATAACGAAACGGCGACATAGGACATTGAAAAGCTGCCTTGGAGTCAGAGAAAATGGACCAAGCTTGCGAAGGTTCTTCAATTACAAATTCTAGTGCTGCACGGATGGCGGCGAGTTCTGCGGCCGTTGATGATGTCAAATGCGATGTTTTGAATTTTATGGTGACTGACTTCGCGGGAATAAACACTGCCCCTGCTGAGCATGTAGAAGAGACAGAACCGTCCGTGTAAATGTGAAGGCGTCCGCTGTGTTTCTCATGCAGGTACAGTATTGTGGCTTTTTGTAGGGCTAAATATGACAACTGTTTCTTCTTTTGGATTGCGGGAATGGTGAGAAGGGCTTCGAATGGGTGTAGGTAGCACAATGGTAACGGCGGTCTTTCTGCATGCGTGAAGTTCGAGGGAATCACTGCTCGATGTGATGCTACAGTACCGCTGAACGCAGAGTGCGGCCTAGATGTAGGAGGTGAGGCGAGGTGGTGCGACGGAATCGGAGCGAAATATCTAGTGCTAGACACATGGTGCGAATTCGGATGCGATTCGCCGTACGGCTGTTCGTGCCAACAGCCGCACCCGACAGACGCCCAACAGCATGCGGCGACGATTCGCACGCCGCACGGGCATCCAACCTGCTGAATGTAGCCGCGCGGCTGCCGTACCGGTCTGGCGGCCGCAGCCAATGGCAGCGCTGCATCGTATGACGTCAACGTCCTCCTCCGTCTCGCCAGCGCAGACTACATCGACGCCATTGCTTTGGACGACTGTGTTTTCGATCGAGGAAGTTTTCGCCATGAACCAAGCCGCAGTGCAAAATGAACTGTTGATTTCGCTCGTTCACGGGCAGCCTGTGCTGTGGGATCAGAGGCTGGCGGCCTACAAGAACCTTGATGCGCGCACGGCTGCGTGGGTTGCCGTCGCGATAGGCCTAGGCCTAGCTGGGACGCAAGGTGAGTACCATACCGATGTTTGTAGAAAAATGGTACCGTACACCACGAGATGTAACATTGGTGAGGCAGCAAACGAGACACACATCTCCGAACAACTCATCTTCCAAAAAACGTTTACGCGAGGAAGAACTAAGCTGACCAGACAAGATACTGGTGTCGTCGTGTTTGAGCTCGTTTGGTACGTCTGCGTGTATATCATGTAAAAAAACTGCTCTACCATAACGGCGGAATGCTGCCTAGATACCAGAAAATGTTTGTTGCGATTCCCGTGCGTTGCCCAGGCTGGTGAAAAAAAAAGTGGCCGCGGCGAGGCAGTATTTATGGTACACAACGCAAGAAGGTATTTGCATGTATGACTGAACGAACACCATTTCCGAAATCTTAGCGCACACAAATAGAAAATGCGCAAACATGTTTGCTTTTTTTTTACCTATATGCGCCCATTCTCAAGGGAACATTTTTATATCTGTAAATTGAACTGCTTGTCCAGTAAACTCGCTCTAAAGGCCTGTCGCGGGACGAAACGTAAAATGTTTTTCTTTTTTGTTTATGTACGTGCGCGAGGCACCTAATTATTAGTCGCCGTATGGAAAGCTTTCTCACATTCATACTGTAACAATGTGCAATATATGTAGCACTCAGTTACAATCACGCGCTTTGTTCTAGTGACCTCACATAACTAGCAGTGTGCTTGTGTACAATACAATATATTTTTTAAAGATACTAGTGAGGCACGAACAAACAAACTGCTTGCACACAATGCTTGCACATAAGAACTGCTAACATACAATGCTATGCTACCCATTGCTGTCAGTTGACTTGACGATGGTGCTCTCTTTTTGCAGGTGACGTCAACGCAATAAGCAAACGGTGGCGCAATCTTCGCGACACATTTTGTAAAAAATTGCGCGAAGCGAAGAAGAAAAGCGGCGCTCCTGCTGGTGAGCCAGTAAGCTCATGGAAGTACTTCACACTGATGATGTTCCTGCGGGACATAGTGGAGCCTCGTGTGTAAGATAACCTCTTTATTTGCCACATAGGTTGTGCAAAACAGCACACAGATGCAATGATGGACTTTGGAGCAGGAATACTTTGCATTTAGAACAATGTCCAGATCACTAACCCATTGGTCACATTTTAGGATTCTATTAATATTACAAAGATAACACTAATTCTTAGAACACTATCGTGTCGTATTAATGGCTAGTACACCGCCTGAACTTACAAATGAACATACACGTAATGAACACTATTTTAAGAAAGCGTTTGACCTTGTTCCTCACAGTAAACTCATTGAAAAACTGCAGTCAATTAACCTTCCCGCATACATAGTTAAGTGGGTAGCAGCTTATCTGTGTGATCGTAAACAGTTTGTATCAATTGGTAGTTACTTTTCTAATGAACTTTCAGTAATGTCTGGAGTACCCCAGCGTAGTGTTTTGGGACCTTTACTATTTCTAATATATATAAATGACATCGTTAACGAAATTTGTCCCCCTATTCAAATTAGGCTATTCGCAGACGACTGTATATGTTTAACAAAGTTTGTTCCCTTAATGATCAATTGGTGCTTAATTCCAACGTCCAAAACATCTTGTCATGGTGCGGGCGATGGGGCATAGAATTGGACAAGGAAAAAACAGTCTACATGTCTATAACAAAAAAAATTAATAAGATGTCGTTTGCTTATAATTTAGGATCTACACCGCTCACCAAAGTTAACCAATATAAATATTTGGAATCACGATAACCAATGACCTAAGTTGGAATAACCACATTTCCAACCCCATCTGTAACTCCTCCTTCAAAAAACTTTTGTATCCTCAGGCACAAACTAAAGCACACTCCTCATCATACTAGAATGCTAGCCTACACTTCACTCATCCGACCGAAACTAGAATATGCATGCATCATATGGGATCCCTACACAAAAATGAACATTAATGCTCTAGAGATGATTCAACGCAGAGCAGTTACGTCCATTTTTTTAAAATATAGAGTAACTGACTTTCCCACTAGCCTTATGAAAGAACATAATATCCAGACACTTCAGCTTCGAAGGAAAAATACACAGGCTAAAATTTCTTTTCCAACTTAAAAACAACTCTTTCTCTCTCAACCTGCAGGCTTATGTGACACGTCGAACGCGACATAGTCATGAACTTTCTTTAACACCATATAAGACCAGAACTAACCTTTTCAAATTTTCTTTTCTTTCCGCGCACTATAACCGATTGGAATAAGCTGCATTTATCACAACTAGTAAGCGCACATTCCATTGAACATGATGTTTCGCCATTGATGCGTTGACCAATCCTTCATTTCTTATTTTTAGTGTTCCTATTTTTTTGTATTTCAAGTGTCTTGCGGTGGTATACGCAAATGTTTTATGTGCATGCAATGTGTTCTTACTACTGTTATTTCGTTCTGACGTCGTTTTTATTGATGATGTTATTCGTAATTCCTCAGTGTATATCTTATTTAGTTTTGACTTTCTTCTTTCGTTTTTTTTATTGCTATTCATGTATATATACATATATATAGTCATGTATTTGCCTTCCTGCTTGGACCTAAATAGGGTCTGCAGTATTGTATAAACAAACAAACAAACTATATTCAGCATAAATATTTTCCTTTACTTCAGTTAAAAAACACTTGACAATGATTTGATTTGAACTAACCCTTTGAGACGATGTGTACACAAGTGTGCACACCGCTTGTTTTTTGCTATTCGTATCAAATACGGGCTAAGACACAGCAAGATACATTGAGCTTTGGCTGAATCGAAACTCCTGCATAACAAAATTTCAACCATGCCTGGGTAAAGGAAACTGTAGGAGTTCCCTTATACTTCAAAAATTTCATCCAAGTTTCAAGATTATTGTTAGAAAAGAAGCAATACATAAAATGATTTTTTGAGAGAGTTCTCGTAGCCTGAAGACTGTAGGGGGACCTGTGAAGAAGAATGCATTTATTGAGAAGGCAAATGGCAAGACAAGTAATATCAATAAAGCACTGTCATACAACAACCGTAACTAACTGTAAAAATAAGTGCAGCAAGAATGATAATACATGAACTACACTACAATTAAACAAGGAAAAAATAGAATGATTTAAGTTTTTCTTTTTTTTTAAGTGTAGAGATGAGAGAGACTTCAGATTGGGTAGTATAAAGTTCCATTATGAAATAGCTGTAAATGACAAAGATTTTATGCCTCGATTACTGCAAACTTGAGGTAGTAATGAACTTTTAATTCAAAACGAGTACGTTTAGTGTTTCTTAGTAAGCCACATTGATTGAAGATTGTTTTCAGGAATTCACACCAGATGGTTCATTTATATGCTTCAGGGTCACTAACTCATGCACACTGATACAGCTACAATGAAGCAGAACATGCCAGTGTGGCTACCTCACGTGCCAATGTGCCACCAGCACTTCACAAGACATTTGCCACTAGAACAGCTACGCAAGTTTCATTTTCAAAGCCATTAGTTGACATGTAGGTTCGTGTCTTGGCACAGGTGTGGTAAAAAAATTCAAAAGGGAGCCATTTGCAGCAACGTCACCAGAAAGAAGTACTGTTTGTTGTGTGTTGCAATCATAAAGCAGTAATTCATTCACACTAATCTGTTTTCTTGTAGGACCACCAGCAACATGGACGCACTAGACAACGACTCTGTGAGCGAAATTCTTGGTGGAGGCAGCACGTTTGAATCACCAAGAGAAATGTTATTAGACATGGTTGAAGACACGGACACACTTTCATCGAACTTGACTCCTGCATCTCGGACTTCTTCCGCCTTTTCATTTAATTCACCATCTTCTGCAGAGGCATCGAAATCCGTGACCCCTGCCTCTCAGACTAGCTCTCCCGTTTCATTCCATTCACTACCTTCTACAGACGCCATTTCCTCCGCATTTACACAGAACAAAAGCGCTTTTGCAAATGTAACCCGTAACTCGAAAAGAAAAAAAAAACGCAGACACAATCCTCAATGACATCGACAAACAGCTAGAAACATCAGTTACAGACAACCAACATTTTCTTCTCTCACTGTCTAGCCAAATGGAAAAAATTCCACCCCATTTACTGGGGCTGTGCAAGATGCACATCATGGATATAGTCAACCATTATGAGGCTGGGGTGGTGCCAACCCAATTACTTCCACTGCAGCCACCACAGCCACTGTAAATCGACTGAAAAACTACAAGCCTAATAATAATATCTGGAGTTTAACGTCCCAAAACCACGCTATGATTATGAGAGACGCCGTAGTGGAGGGCTCCGCAAATTTCGACCACCTGGGGTTCTTTAACGTGCACCTAAATCTACGTACACGGGCCTCAAACATTTTCGCCTCCATCGAAAATGCAGCCGCCGCGGCCGGGATTCGATCCCGCGACCTTCGGTTCAGCTGTCGAGCACCATAACCACTAGACCACCATGGCGGGGCAAAAACTACAAGCCTCTTTAAAACAAGGAAAATGTAAATTATTTGTAAATATATCTTTTTTGCATCATTGTTAAATTCCCACATGCAAGATATTCTTATCACTCCGCGAGGCATCGCAGCAACGATTCCACACTGTCTGCACTTATTAAACCTGCCCATCGAACATTCGCTCGTCTTGACCATGAATTCAAATTAGAACCTTTATTTGCCCGAACAAACCTGTTTTTTTATTCACCATTACTTCTTGCTGTTAATCATTGGAATCAACTTCCTAATGACGTTGTCTGTATAAGAAACCACGAAGAATTCACTCACAAATTAAAGCTTCATCTTGGTGTTTGAATGACCTCGTATAACTGACTCAGATGTATTTTATATGTATAATGATTTATCTAGCTTACTGTATAACTCGGTCACCTGACTGCTGTTTAGGAGAGAAATGTTCAGCCTCGTTTGTTCTTGTGTTACGCTTTTATTTTTAGTGTGGTTTTGTGATTTTAATTACTTCTCTACGATTTTCATTATTTACACGATGTTATTTACTGTTTCAAACTTTTATTACTTTATTGTTAGTGTTGGTTTTATGTATGTATACTACTACTCCCCTTATGTAATGCCCTCGGGCCTTTAGGGTACATGAATAAATTGTTCTGAAGCTCATTGAGTTTTTTGTCTTGTAAATATTCTCCTGAATTGCTTTCTGGGAAGAGCTTGCATGCTATTAGAAGCAGTGTTGTAGGCGTTACCCCAAAAAGTAACTAAATACGTTACTCGTTACGCTAAGAAAAAAGGAACGCGTTACCGCCCTACGTTACTTCTTAAAAAAGGTAACGCGTTACTGTTACAGTTACCCTAAAAGAGTAACGGACGTTACTTCTGCCGTTACTCTATGGCCAGAAATTTTATTCACCACATTTCCACAGTAGGAACCCCAAATAAGCGTTTTACAAAGCTGATATTTATAATTCACACAAAACTCCCATCACAAATGACAATTTTGCGCGAAGTACCGATTTAACGAGAATAGGTTGCACAAATGTGTCGTACCATGGCAACAGTAGTGTAGCCAGAAATTTTCTCTTCTCTTGTCTACACATGCACGCTTTAAGCTACGCGGTGGACGCTACTTAGTGGGTGTCATCAAATACACTCCCTCACCTCTGGTGCAATTCCAGTGCATGCTAGTGTTACTACTAAGTAATTTCAGCACAGTGTGGAGCACAATGCCAGCACACCGTGGCAAGAAGCACATCTGATGTAAATGAGGTCAATAGCAGCATCTGCTCTTTGACAAAATATGAGCTTCTGTATGAAGGAAGGGCACTGGAGACTTCGCTCCCTGCTCGCAAGCTCTCCTTGCCATGCATGACTACAATATTTGCCTGAGCTGCTCACAGCGGAGTCTGCTTCTGCTATAGGTTTTCTTTTTACCAGACACGAGGGGCTGTTCAGAACCCTTTTAACGCGATAGCGTTAAAGAGCTCGTATCGCAGAAATTGCGCTGTCGGCGTCGGGGCCGTTGGTTGTGAGCGAAAAATCATCATCATGTCCGTGACCGAAAAATTGAAAAAGCTGCAAATAAAATAAATAATAAAAATGTTGGGTCCGAATGAGAATCGAACCCAGGCCGTCTGCGTGGCAAGCAGGTGTTCTACCACACAGCCACGCCTCCGCTTGGAGCTGCACTGAAAGTAACTTTCATGCTTCCCAAAAATACGCGTCCTGTATACAGGTGTCACAGTACGAGATGTAATATCTCAGTAGTATTGCGTGGTACAAGTGTACATTGCCATAGGGCGTCACACCATGCCAATATCATAACGACTTCGTGGTTTAAAGACAGCCACCCATTACAAAAGGCGCACACATTAGTGCGCGTATTCCCTTAAGACCACGTAGTGGGTGCATCGCAACTTCGAAGAAGTTTCTCGCGCATAATTGCTCCTGGTTTAAAGCATGCTACCCATTACATAAGGCACACGCCTTAGTGGGCGCATTCTGTTAAACCCTCGTAGTGTTCGAACTGCGCAGTAGGAACAGAATATCGCTATCGCGTTCAGCTCTTAAAGGCGAAGCTTAAGCGTCCCCCAATTTTTTTAATGTTAAATTAAGATGGTAGTGTACATGTCATACTGCGAGAACTTCACAGGGGGTTATGTGACGATTACCTCTGTTCTACACAGTTGCCTAATAAAGTGATACTTCACACACTTAAAGGTGTTTTGAAACACATCATGCTTTTATGTTTGTGCGGCATAATTTGGTAGCATCAAGCTCCCTCCACTGTAGCAATGTAAATGAAGCTTTCCTGAGGTTTTAACATGCTGAAACCATGATATGGTTACGACGCACATCGTAATGGTGGAGCCTAAATTTAGACAAGCTCGTGTTCTTTAACGGGCACCCAAATCTAAGCACAACGGGTGTTCTTTGCAGTTTGCCCTTGCCGAAATGTGGACCGGAGTAAAAACCACACGCTCAAGCTTATCAGTGCTAAGCTTATATGCAAAGCTAGCGCTGCAGATATATGTATGTGACATTGTTTCCTAATGCCATGTATTGCTGTTAAAACAGCAGGGCATGCAGAAGCAGTAGATAATGAAAATCCAACAGCACAAGTGTTTTTATTATTCGTAGAAACATTTTATTTTTTTTTATTTAGTACATACTGCAGTCCGTAGACCAAGCAGGAGGGGCGAAAAAGAGAGCATAGCGAAAAAAATCGAACAATTTATACAGCAAGTTAGAATAATACACAATACTGCTGAAAAACAAGTCATACTAACTAGGATGCTTAGTTAAACATCTCTAGAAGAAAAGTGAACAAACTTCTATAAACAGTTTCAAGAACAAAAAGTAAAGCTACAGCTATAATGTAGCATTGCAATATTAACAGTGTAGATTACACAAAAAGATGCATGTATTTTTCAAAGTCGGGAATGCCACGTTCAGGAAAAACATTTGAAGGCAGTGTATTCCATTCGCTAATGGTTCTCGGCAAGAAGGAGTGTTTGAAAAGGTTAGTATGTGCAAAGTATGGCGTCAGATCATGATTGTGAGCATGTCTGGTTTTCCTAGAAGAAGAGGGAGAGATGTATTTACTGGGATCGATATTAAACTGCTGATTACGAAGCAGGAAAAGAAACTTGAGTCTGGCGATAGCTCTACGCTGTTTCAGGAGTGGAATGTTGTTAGTAGCCATAAGTGACGAAGGTGAATCAAGATTCTGATAGGCATTATAGATGAATCTTACCGCTCTCCTCTGGACCATTTCAAGTTTATGAACATCCTTTTTAAAATACGGGTCCCAGGCTACGCATGCGTACTCTAGACGGGGCCGAATAAATGTATTATATGCAAGAAGTTTGATCTGAGATGGCGCGTTTTTTAGTTTGTGTCTAAGAAAACCTAGTTTTCTAGAGGCGGAGAAACAAGCGTCGTCAGTATGTTTACTCCACGACAGTCGATTGGTAATATTGACTCCCAAGTATTTAAAACTGCTCACTTCGATCAACGGATTATTATTTAAGATGTAGCGTGATGTAAAAGGGGTAATTTTATTTGAAATACGCATAAAGACTGATTTGCTAATGTTTAACTCCATCGACCAGGTATGGCACCAATCGGAGAGGGAATTTAGGTTGTTCTGCAGGCATTCTTGGTCCCTTTCACTTTTAATTGGCTTATAAAGAATGCAGTCATCTGCAAAAAGCTTTAGGCTTATGGCGGAGGTGTCAACTGATGAAACGATGTCATTGATAAAGATGAGAAACAAGACAGGGCCAAGGACACTTCCCTGTGGAACTCCCGAGGTTACGGGCAGAACCCCAGAGCTGCCGCCCTCGACCTGGACAAACTGTTTCCGGTTGCTAAGGTAGGAGCGGATCAAATTAATTACATTAACGGGTAGACCAATGTTCGAAAGTTTCGTGAGTAGTTTACCATGGCAGACACAGTCGAAAGCTTTTCTAAAATCTAAGAAGATGGCGTCTATTTGGTCGCCTTTATCAAGTGCTATTGCGAAGTCGTGAATTGTGGTGACAAGTTGAGTGGTAGTTGAGAGGCCTTTTCTAAAACCATGCTGGAAAGGAGTCAAAATATTGTTTTCTTCAAGAAATGACATTATGTAATGCGTGATGATGTGCTCAAGAAGTTTACAAGGACCGGAAGTTAATGATATTGGCTGGTAGTTTTCAACATTTAGGCGATCACCTTTTTTAAATACGGGAATAACACGTGCCGTACGCCAATCATCGGGAAGAATGGAATTATGAAACGAAAGACGAAAAAGATGGGTGAGGACGTGCGCGATAGGTTCGGCGTAACGTTGCAGAAATGCGTTAGGTATGCCGTCTGGGCCACCGGAAGATTTAGTCTTAACATTCAGTAACAGCGAAAGGACACCTTCGACAGTTATGAAATCGGCAGATATAGTAGAAAGAGAACTAATGTTTGTGTCAGCATGATCTCCCTGAGTGAATACAGAGTGAAAATACTGATTGAATCGGTTTGCAATTTTGGCTGGATCGTTAACAATACAGCCGTTTACTGATATCTCGGTCGGTGTTTTGTGCGCATCGCTCAAGTACCGCCAGAATCTATCCGGGTTAGTTTTCAAAAAGTTAGGAAGCGAGTGGTTGAAGTATCTTGCCTTTGCTTCGCTTAGCCGAGTTGCAAGCTGGGCTTTTAACGAGATAAGTCTGCAGGGTATTTTTTTCTTTTTTCTAGCTCGTTTTAGCTTACGGTGCAAATGTATGATGTCTCTAGTAATCCATGGGTTATTTCGGTTTTTCCTAACCTGTTTGCTTGGCACAAACTTATCAGTGCAGAAATGTATCGCAGTTTTTATTTCATTCCAGGCGGTCGACACGTCATCAGAAAGATTATCACATAGGAACCACAGATAATCCAAAATGGCCTGGTCATCCGCCTTCGAGTAATCCCTAATGACATGTCTGGTCTCTTGCCGGTGCACTTTGTTTTCACCGATACCAAAGGATAAAAATACTGCTTTATGGTCGGAGATGCCATCTTCAATGGAGACCGTGTATTGCATACATTGGAACTTAAAAAGACTAGGTCGAGTGTAGAACGGGCGTTTCCAGCCTCTCTAGTGCACTCATTAACAATCTGCACAAGATCACACATCAAGGCAATGTCAGCGAGAGGGTTTAACGTCGTTACATCAGATCCAGAGCGTGGAACGCGCCAGTCAACATTGGGCAAGTTAAAATCACCTGCAAGAATCAGACGATCATTTTTGAACGCGCACATGTGGTCATATAGCTTAGACAGATATTCGTGTGTTGAAGAGGGTGGTCTGTAGATGGCACACACGGTGAAGTAATGGCCCCAGCAGCTTACTTTAAGGAATAAACTTTCGTGCTCAGGAATCTGTTGAAGGGGCCGAGCACTAACACCATCTTTGAGAACTATTGCTACACCACCACCTCTTGTTGGCCGGTCACGTCTGAAGATTTGATATCTCGGAGGAATTAGTACTGAATCATCTATACCTTCGTGCAGCCAGGTTTCTGTGATTATGTAATGTGAGGATCGTAGGTGAGTAGAAGGTACTCGAGCTTGTCAACTTTATTAGACAGGCTTTGCGCGTTTACGTTAAGCAATCTCACATTTCTTGCCACAGACTGTCGAGAGGGTCAATCAGAACCTGTAGCTTGCGGATGAAGTGCTACACGCGCATTTTTTGCTTCATCCCAGCCAAAAAGTTTGCCATCAATTTTGATTTTGTCGTGAATAAGAGTAACGCGTTTCCTGCTGTCGCGTTCAGCTTTTGCACTTTCCCAAAGCAGGCGGCGCTTGCGCAGTGTGCACTGGCTATAATCATTTTGCACATAAATATTGGAGCCCTTCAATTTATTTGAATTCTTTAAGACTTCTTGTTTCTCCTGATAATCTTGAAAGTAGGCTATGACAGGCCTACGACTACCTTCGCGGCCAAGACGGTGAATGTGGGCTATGGACTTGCACTTCACTCCCAATGTTTTCTCGAATATATCGGTTACAACAGCAATTCGAAGAACCGTGTCATTTTCATTTGTGTTTTCGAGAACACCATGAATGATAAGGTTTGCCCGACGGCTTCGGTCTTCGAGATCAGTTAACTTGGAGCTCTGCCATGACAGCACAGTTTCTAAGGAAGCTGCAACTGGTGCCAATAAGCATAGCTTTTACAAGGCTTTTACATGGGCCATATACTTCATATAATTTAGCTTCAGGGACCTGTGCCAAAACAATTGGCTTGTTTTTAGTGTCCCTAAATGCCCTCATGGAGGTTGTTACATTGGAGGATTAGTACAGTAACATGGGAACCAGAATGGGTAAACAGTCATAGCAGGTGAGTGAAATCTAAATGACAAGAGCAATTATAAACAGTACACAGCACAGTTCTGCAGGGAGTCGATACTCTAAATATGGTAGGCCATAGCTACTATACAGTGAAAGCTCATTAACGTAAAATTTAGTGAGGATGCGTGCAGAGTTTTCTTTAAATTAAATTCAAACTGGCAAAATTGGGAAACTAGTGGAAGCAACTTTGCCGCCAAGTATGAAGTGTACGGCACAACCTTCATGAGCAAGTGGTGTAGAACGTATACCGCGTGACTACCTGCGTCCGCTGCCGCCGCTGCTAGGATGACAAACGCTTCCTCGCCAGCTGTGTCCTCGTAGCCGTGTCCCAGCAGCGAAAGCGGCAAGCTACGTTGGACTACCCTGCGGATGTTACTCGGCTTGCTAATGAGTTGAAGTGGAAACTTGAGTACCAGTGCGCAAATTGGCAGGCTGAAACGAGTGATGAACGGGTACTTCAACGAGCTAAACGTTGGGAGACGAATGCAGATAGATGACAGCGACGAGCTTTAGGGGCGTTGGACTTCGGAAACTGATGAAACGACGGTACTGAGTGCTTGCAGTACGGCATGTTCAATTAGCCATATCGTTCGGTTAACAAAGTGTGCTTGCATAACTGGGCTTAGCCGAGCTAAGCTACGTCATAAGGCCTGTTCAGGTGGGTGATCTGAAGTGCACTAACGCCGTGTGGACCACTAAAACGTGATTTTCTTTCAAAATAAGCATTTCCTTGGCACGAAACAAGCACTACGAGGTTTCTGGAATGCTATTGCAACAATCAATGTCGACTTAATATTTGCCTTTAGTGTCCCTTTAATGTATGGCATTCTATAGGGCCATGCCACTTTGTTTCAATTACCAAAAAAAATGAATATGTGAGTTGTAAATTAATGAGCTTTCCTGCATTTGGCATTTTGGCATTTAAACTCCTTTGAGCACAGCATCCTGCCATGGAACACACCCTACGGCACTGCTAAAGTATTCCGAATACAGGTCCCGAACATACCTTGCCATATTGGCAAAGTTGTGGGCCTTCGTGCGAGCCAGTTGCAAAGGTGTCTGCACGAGCTGCTGTCGCCACTGGCCACCCCGTCGCTGTCCAAGGGAGTTGAGAGAATCTGCGTAGCCTCGACCGCAGTAAGAGTCCTCACTCCCTGTGTGTGCATCCATGAGGAAATTGTGCAGCACACAAAGAGCCTTCACATTCCACTCGGCATTTTCTGGGCTCTCTCCCATGGTCCTCTCGAGGATCCTCCACCTCGTAACAAGAATTCCAAATGCATTCTCTGCACACCTCCTGCGTAACACAAGGAATGTTTCCAGAATATTGTGAGCAATTATTAAAGCTAGAAAACATTGGATGTGAGCTTTACTGAACTCTGGCTGTGCAAAACACCAATTTAGACAGGAGTGTGCATGGAGCACCAAGGTACAGTCAACCACAAAAGTTTACGGACCACACGAGCGCGTGGCCAAGAGCCTCTTCGCGACATTTCCGCTACGTCATTGCGTCCCAGACCATGGGACGCAATGGGATTGCACACTTCATGAAATTTCTGTGTACCATAGGACATTTAGCATTCAGTGACGCTGAACAACATCTGCATGGCATGCACTTACTTCATGGCCAAGTCTGGCCTGTCCCCTAAAAAAGATTGCTGGCTGAGCCACAGTTTCAGTTCGTGAACCCTTCAAAGAAGTGAAACAGTGATTTAGAGTATAAGTGATTTGGATAGCATCGGCACATTGTCATAAGAAAATTGTTCTTCTTCCTAACAAAGTCAACATAATAGTAGTGATAGGAGAAATGTGTACCAGCGTGTTAAATCACTGACAACAACACAGAAGACTAGGATAATCTGAAATTTCATGGGATATTCAATCAAAATGTCGGAAATATTGTGAAAACAAATTAGCTGAAAACCAAGTACAAGCAGTTTCGTATTTATACTACTTGTACATTGTGTTGACACTGTAACACAGATATATATCTCGAGACTGGGACATGTTCTGGGATTGCAGCTGTAGTAATAATGCAGCATAAGATTACGTGAACTCACCGTGCTCTGCTCAAGCGGTAGTTAAACACTCTTTTGCTTGGGTCAAGTCCACGTCCCGGATAGGGCCTCAAAAAATCCGTTCTCAATTGGAACGCCTCGTCCCCAACGAACACACAAGGGGCTGGCAGTGTTGTGCTTGGAAGAGGGAGATCCCTCGGAAGCAGTAGCTCTCCTCGTTCAAGCTTCTTGCCAAACTTCGACTGTTCCAGCACACCTCCGTCACTTTGCTTCCCATAGGCCCCACATCAATCATAATAAATTTATAATTGCTGTCCACCACCGCCAGGAGAACAATGGAGTATGTGCCCTGCAATAAACAAGTTGTCGCAGGAATGTAGCAGAATGTGCAAGCAGATTGGTACTTTTTTCAGGTTTAGTGCTCTATAGCTGTTACAGCCCTTGTTCCAGGATCTCGACCATAAAGAATAACATTTTGCAGCTGTTTAAAACATCACATTAGTAGGATGTAGTGTTTCAAATGTTTTAAATACCTGTACATTACTTTCCGATTATGCCACGGGGTTGTTTTACCACTGTAAACACTTTGTTCTTGTGAAACTATACAGAACATCATTTTCACAGCATTGCGGACGAGTATTATACAACTAGCTGCCCTACCTAATAATGCAGATATGAGTACAATTTTGATAATCCTAAATAACAGTATTTGATATTACAACGTTCAAGGTATTTCGGGCTCACAAATGAATTTTGCAATCTTAAAACAGCACTGCAGGTTATACACACCTTGTAGTTGAAGAACATACTTCCAGAATTCTTCGGGCATTTTATCTGGACATGTTTACCATCCACGGCACCGAGGCAGTTGGGAAATTGCCACGCGCGGCCGAAACCCTCGGCAGCATGCAGCCATGTTTCCGTGGTAGGCTTCTGAATGTCAGAAAAAAAAGGATTGCTTAGATCACAAGGATGCCCCTACAGTGGTGGTTAGCATCGCACATCAGCAAAATTTAAACGCAGCAATGCACTTTTGATTTATTATGAGCATAAGGTCAATCATCTTTTTAACGGGACTGTGTACCGTCCGTTATCACCATTCTGTTTTTGTCGCCATATAAAGCATAGTGTAAACGCGAAAAGATAGACCGAGACAGAAAGGAACACAGCTTTCTTGACGTTTCGGCCCCCCATATGGGAGCATTGTTGACAATAAAAGCCACAAAGATGGCACAGCGTATTTAAGTACGCCTAAGTACGTGACATAAGCAGCGATAGTACATTGTCGGAAGCGTCCCATCACTCCTGTTCAGCGTGTGCGCAGTCGTCTGTATATGCAGGGATTCCAGGTGTAGGCATGATGCAAGCTTCTTTTCTTTGCCCAGAACACGTGCACTTGACCAGTCAATTTCGTGGCCTGTAGATTCGAGGCAACGTGCCGTTTTCTGACGTCATATTCATGTTGTTTGACTCTCTTCTTGAGGTCGCCGTGGAGGGGGGGGGGGGGGAGGTGCCATGATCTTCCTCACACAAGCTCTTTCACAGGAAGTTCTTGATAAAAATATCTCGTGTGAGTCGCGTATTTCATAAAAATGTCTTTACTGGATTGAAATCCTTGATCACTCGTATTTGAAGGAACAAGATCAAAAGGCATATCGTAGAGCACCGATTGTGTGAGAAATTGGTGTTAAAAAGCGTTGACACCAGGATAAAAAGCTAATTTTATGCGAACGGACTCATGAGTCGACTCGCTCAGACTCACTCACACTCAGATCGAGCCGTGAGTCTGAGTGAGTCCGGCTGAGTAATATTTTGGCGAGTCTGAGTCCGAGTGAGTCCGGTTGAGAAAAATTTTGGTGAGTCTGAGTCCGAGTGAGTCCGGTTGAGGAAAACTTTAGTGCGTCTGAATGAGCCCTAGGCGGAAAATACATTATTTGAGTGAGTCTGAGTGAGCTCCACATTTTTGCCGACCTATGTTCCCTCACTGAGGTAATGAATGTTTCATTGTTTGGGCGAAATGATAGTCTATAAACAAAACAGCATCACGACACAACAAGTGCATGCCCAAGGCAGGCCCCGCATTAGTTAGGCAGACGAACTCAAAGGCGGCGCCAGCAGCACCACTAGACGCTGTCTTTCAACACACACACACAAAAGGCAAAAGCTACTACTACTAGAGAAGCTGCCTAAAATGCGTAAAATGCAATTTCAAGTAGCACATTTGTTTTCAAGCAAACAAATATAAGTCTATCTGTATGGGTGTTTTAGCACCACCGATCCGCTGACCCACATCGTGGATGGGTGATACTAGCGGTAATTTTTTTCACCACTTTAAGAGACAAAGATATCTATCCTCGCTTACGGGACAAAAGCGCGCTTGTTGTCAAACAATCTTTTCATTTTCATCACAATCAAAAAAATCTTTCCGTGCGGTCGCAGGCCATCATTACATATTTTATTTGTGCCTGATTTGCCATGTTCCCGAAAAAAATATAGATTTTCTCAACTTTATTGAATTTTTCTCTCCCAAAAAACTCTAAAACAGTTGATACACATAAAAAGTCGTTATTTTTACAGTTACATCACTACATCAGATTGCCACGAATACAATTTCATTGAATGCATCCCATAAACGTCCTTTGAAAAGAAATTGTTCTTTGAAGCCCTCTTATCGCAGTCAGAGCGAAGCTACAAACTCTCATCAATAGGTGGCAAAAGGTGGGAAAGCAGAATGAGTTTTGAACTGCAATAAAAATGTGGAAATTTTTTTAGCCGTATTTATAATGATCGGAAAATCGCTGGTTGATTTCGCATGGAATGACCTTAGTGGAAGCCCAGACCAAGTGAGTGACCAAGAAGGCCAACTGTCTTAAGCACTCTACAGAATCATTAAGGATTATCTGTAACTAATTTGCCAGAAAGTATACTCACGGCCATGTACAGTGGCTGCAGCCTGTTCCAAAGGGCACGGCTTGTGACCTTCACTGCCATTCGTGCCGTGGATATGCCAACACGGAATGCTAGAGCAATATTCTGCATCAGGTCTCCAGACGACAGGTACCTGTAGCACAAAAATATTTATCAATAGTAAGAGCATGTAGCGGACACCTTGAAAACACTTTGGTTGAGAGACCAAGTGCTTTTCTTCTGTATTATAATTGGTCTGCTGATCAACTCGCATACACACAGGTAACAATGCATACATCAGGGTCAGAAGCAACATCAAGTTACGAAAAAAGCATCTACCTCACCATGGTTTCCATGTGCGGTGATGTGATTGACTGAAGCTATTTCGGCGCAACTTCTGGAGAAGCTAAAATCTCACTTTGGAGCAGCATAACTTTGGAGCAGTTATGCTGCTCCATAACTTTGGAGCTGCATACATGCGCACACTTACTGTAATTAATGCAATCAATCAAGTAAAAGACTTGCGTCCTGCAAAATCTTGTAGTTGCCGCAAGAGTTGCTTCTCTCTAACTGAACAACATTTCTCTAAAAGTTATGCATCCACAACTGTTGCAAGACTGCTTTACTGAAATTCATAATGTTATCCTGCAGTATGGTCTAGCAGCAGCATAAAAGTTTACATAATTCTTTGAGCCACATTGTGTCCTGACAGACCAAACATTCAAAGCACGATAGTGGCGCTTATCTTCAGCGATAATGTTGGCTTTGCATATGTATGCGTAATTGTACATTTGACATCAGTTACTGGTGCATATAGATTGTAGAAAATATGTACAGCTCTATCGTGTCATGCATGCAACCCTATTGGAATCGCCGATACGATTTGGAAAGTTTCCACACGTGGGAATATGTGTTGTGCCATGCCATAACAAGTACCATTTGTACGAAGAAGAGAAAAAGTACCCATATCACCATGTTACCTCAGTGTCATGGCCAATCGCTCAGCAGGGCTTATGGGCTCTCTCACGACGTGCTTTCTCTCAAGGTCTTGCTTCAAGAGACTTAAGAGAAAGTCGAACTGCTGCGGCATCATGCGGTAATACTTATGAAAGTATTCTACATCCCCTTGTCGCATTCTCTGCATCTGGGTAAAAAGAAATGCTTTTCAGCTATTGCAGAACATTTTCTCAAGCAAGTGAAGTTTCAAGGTCAATGAGACCAATTTCAAGAAAAGAAAATGCATTACACTTTTAAGACATACAAAATTGATTACAGTGAACCTTAATTTCTTCAGGTTACCCCTAAAAGCCCACGTGTTGAGGGTATCACATAGGGGGTGTCCAGTACAAATAAAGGCATGAACAAAATCCATATCTCCTAAGCCCTTAACCTATGTGTGCGTCAGACCTCCCCGGTGGATGAACTCGTCATGTATAGGTTGCATTGCCGAAGCTTTGTGACAAGTTTATGCTCACCTAGCCGGTGACCATTCGCTGGTCGAAACAGTGCCGCGGCCCTTATGGAAAATCATGCCCATTCTATGACACCGCAATCCACAATGGGACAGTTACACACTTGCTGTGGACTTGCCCAGATCTGCAATTAAGTCACTTCACCACCCCCGTGCAATAAGCCTCAGGCATGGCCGACCGCCCAAACTTGGTCTTTGGATCCATCAGCCCTGTTATTGTTCGCTGCTAGACTTTCTGCACGAGTCCAATTTGTTCATGTATTTTCTGACACCATATTTTATTATGCCTAACTGGAAACTATCGAAATAAAAAAAATTAGCAAGATACAAGAAATGAAAATAACTATTTACATGTTACATGAAAAACACACAAATGTAAATTAAGTGACTGCTTGGTGGCAGATATGGTGAAGCGCAGTCAAACGAAAGTACAAAGTTTGGTGATAAAGAAATTTGAGGAGCTATTCCACTCTGCAACGGTGGATGACACCTCTGTGCATAGGTCGGCAAACTCACTCATGAGTCGACTCACTCAGACTGAGCCGTGAGTCTGACTCCGAGTGGGGCCTAAGCACAAAATATATTTCTTGAGCGAGTCTGAGTGAGCTCCCATTTTTTTGCCGATCTATGCCGTGCTAAACACAAACCAGAATTTTGAACCACACCTATACACACACCTTGCAACTAAATCCAATATGTCTGTCCGGAAAGTCCTGTTTGAATTTCGCCTATGCTCCTCTAAACTTTTCCATTTGAGCAGCATGTGTCTTTATGCCGTGACATGCATCGTCTTGTCTGGCTTGCTGCATACAGTTGGCATTTTGTGTTACCTTCCTTATTTTCAGTGACCCAGTGGTGGGTAGTGTGTATTGCCCAATTTCTGTTGCACATACACGCGTTAGGGCTTTTTGCACACAAACAAAAGGACAAATACCCTAACCATGTACAGGTTGGCTGTAAAAAATAAAAGTACAAAGCCAAAGTAAAGTGAGCAGAACATACTCAATGGCAATATTAATCACAAGTGGTTGATTCGAAGATATCATAAACAGGGTCTTGAAATGTTCTCATGTTAGTGTCTGCAGCGATGTGTGGCGGCAACTAGTTCCAATGGTTTGATGTGCGCGGTATGAATAATTTGGCATCGTGCTTACAATGGCAAATTATCTCTTTACCATGCTAGGATGGTTTCGTCAACAAAAGATAGCGGCTGGTTGCAGGAAAAAGTCGTCACGGAGAGATGGGTGACGGTAGTTTATGAAACAGTTATGAGCGGTCAAGTATACGGCGCTATTTTTTAAAGCCCTGAGACTAGCGAAAGGTCAGTATTCTAAGTAGAAGTGATTAGCACGGTTTTGAAGGGCTTAGAAGTCATTAATAATATAGCTTTCATAATACCACCACTTTCGTTCACTGTGTCAGAAAATTACATAGTTATCACGCGATAACACGTCTATCTTCCTTTTTCGGTCACAGTAACAAAAAGAAATGCTACTTACCGTCGTAAAATACTCGCTTTCAGCGTGGCGCTTCATCCAAGACGGCCTCACCCACCACTGGCGCTTTTGTTCTCGTTGTATCTTTTGAATTAATAGAACCTTCTTTTTCAAGAGGAGCAGCCTTCTGCGGCGGTCAAGGTGCAGCATCGTGGAAATAGAGCACGTCGCTTCTTTGCTTGACGCCACACAGAACAACAAGCGTACTGTAAACAAGCAGCTGCCACTTTGACCGCCGTTGCCAACAGTTCGACATGCAGACTTCCAGTTTTGGATAATACTTATTTTGTGCTTGTTGAATATAGTTTATAACAATCGCACATAACAAGTTGTAACTGTAGTTGCTAACTATAAGTGCGAGTATTGTTTTCAACGAAAAAAAAAACGTTTTTGTTGAACAAGTCTTCGAAGCCAAACCGGCGAAGATAGAAAGTGGCCAAGCAACCATGACACCTCTACATCGTGGGCGGAGCTTCAGAATACGACGCACCTCACAGCCGCGGTACCATGTGTCCCAAATCGTCGCATGCGGCAAATCGGACTGCGATGCGCCGCACGGCAAATCGCATCCGAATTCGCACCATGTGTCCAGCGCTTCTGATGTGCATTCTCAGAGCGTCGACGCGTATATATGTAGTGCTTGGATGGTCACGCGCGATGACGACAGTCGCTGCTGTAGATGTGCATCTCGGAAGGCCATGGCATATTTTCAGTGCTTGAGCTTGAAGCGACTGGAGGACACGTACGTTCGTTCTTCGGGTTTTACAAAGCACAGGTAGGCTGTAGCGCATGAAACCGAGGAATAGAACGGTGTAAAGTTGAAGCATCGCTCGCACAGATGCACCCAACGATTTTCCAGCAAGAAACCTTAAGACGTAGGTGATCATGGCCAGTTTCTTTTTCATGTAGGCGATGTAAGGGCTCCAGGACAGGTCGCAATAGATTATGACCCCCAGAAAGCGGTGGGTCTTCTCATAAGTGATGGCATGGCCGTTGATTTTAATTACATACGGGCCCATCGCCTTGCGCGTGAAGGCAACAAGTGAGCACTTTTCTGATGACAGCTCCAGCCCCCGTCCTTGAAGGTACTTTGTCGTCAGTGTAGCCGCTCTCTGGCGCCTAGCACGTACGTGAAGGCGCGTCACCCCCGAAGCCCAGATGCAGATGTCATCTGCATATATTGATAAATGAACAGACCGTGGAAGTGCGTCAACCAGGCCGAGAAGCGCTAAGTTAAAAAGTGTGGGGCTCAGAACTCCACCTTGAGGCACGCCGCGACAGGTGTAATGGTGCGTGGTTGGACCATCTTCAGTCTGTACAAAGAAGGTCCTCGCCTTCAAATAGCTGTCAATCCATTGGTAAACACGGCCCCCTAGTCCAATACTTCCCAAGACATCCAGAATGGTGTCATGCGATACGTTGTCGTATGCACCTTTCACGTCGAAGAGCATTGCCGCAGTTAATCTTTTTAGGTTATTTTGCTGTTGCGCCGATGAAACCAGGTCAATAACAATATCTATGGACGACCGTCAACGCCGAAAGCCGGTCATAGCCTCAGGGTATATCTTATAGTGGTCTAGGTACCACTCTAGGCGAGTCCATACCATCCCCTCCATCACTTTTCCAAAACAGCTAGCAAGTGCGATGGGGCGATATGAGGTCAAGTCTAGAGGAGAGTTACCTGGCTTAAGCAGAGAAACGAGGCGGCTGGATTTCCACATAGAAGGGACCAGTCCGTTGCGCATTGAGTCATTTTATACGGCTAGAACAGCACGCCGAGCCGCTTGACCGAGGTTGCAAAGTGCTTGATAGGTGACCCCATCAGGTCCAGGTGATGAAGATCGCTTGCATGCCGTCAAGCCTGCGTGAAGTTCCTCTGGAGAAAACAGATTGGTCCATTCTCGAATCTTTTGAACCTGGCGTGCTTCCTAGGTAACGCGTGGTGGACGCGGACACCTGACCGGCAACCTTCACGCAGAATTCTTCTGCGACTTCAATTTCGCGGGGACCTTGGTGAAGAGCAAGGCATTTGAAGGGGCGATGTTGGTGCGGCGATGTTCGTAGGCCGCGAACAATCCTCCATATTTGCGATAGTGGCTTGTGTGGATCACGCGACTCGCATAACGATTTCCACCTGAAAGACTGGAGTGAGTTGATTCGACGCTGAATCTTCTTCTGCAGACGTCTTGCCTCCCTCAAGTCGTAAATGGATTTTGTGCGCCTATAGCGTCGTTCGGCACGGCGACAGACAGCTCTGAGCCGCTCCAATTCCGCTTCGTACTCGCAAAATTTGGATGTAGGTTCAAAATGATAAGTAGCTTCTTGAGCAACATCTCTGATCAAACCCTCCAGATTTAGGAGAGGACAGGCTTCATTTTCCTGACACCGCTCTTATGTTAGCGACCTGAACTTTAGCCAGTCGATGCAAGGCGTAGCGGTGAAATTGTGGGATTTGCTCAGGCCCTTGATTTTTAATTAAGTCGGAATGTGGTCAGTCCCATGAGTCTCATTATCTGCAAACCACTGCACCTTGTGAGCTAGGCTTCGTGACACAAATGTGAGGTCGAGGCAGCTGCTGTATGTCGATCCCCGTAGAAACGTAGGACTGCCGTCGTTTACACAGCGCAGCTCCTGATCCGACGCAAAGGAGACAACTTGTTTTCCACGACGATCCATCTTCTGACTTCCCCCATAGTGGGTGGTGAGCGTTGAAATCACCGGTAACAATCCACGGTCCAGGAGTCGCTGATAAAATTGCGCTTAGTCTTGCAGAGTCAAAACGGCTTGAGGGTGAAATATATGCACCTACTAGAGTGAAAGTGAAGTCCCTGCGTTTTATTGTCAGGCAGACATAGTGGTTGTTATCATCAGGTGTTACTGGGTGTTCGATATAGGTAAGCTCGCATCTGATATAAACGATGACTTTACTCTGCTCGTTGGAGGTAGCCGACTGAAGGCTTCGTACCTAGATAAACGTGTTGCATTGTGAAGGCGTGGCTCGCAAATGACGATAATGGGGAATTGGTTCTTGAACACAAACGGTCGATATTCCGATATGCGGGGTTTGAGGCCTCGGGCATTCTGTTGAAAAATCGATGCTTCTCTGACATCTTTACGGAAGGCTTGCAGAGGAGGAGACATGGTGCTTTTGCAGGATTGACAGCACCGGGTTCAGTGCATCCAATATTTGAAGTGCACTCTTAGCCGCAGGAGTGTTGATGCTAGCTAGGAGCGCACGAATCGTATTCCTGAGGGCCTTTACCATAGCTACGATCTTCTTATCTCGACTATCCCCGCACTGTCGTTCGGAAGTAATTTTAGACGAGCGACGCTGTGGCTCTGTTGGCGGCTCCACCATCGGCAGAGCTGGCCATGCGTCAGGTGGGCCGATGATGCTCGCGTCTTTCTTGGACTGTTCGTTGGCGGTGTTGCTGGACGCTTGTGGTGATGTATGGACGGTCATTTGGAGAGGTGCGTTCCCAGTTTCGGCAGCAGGCTGAGAAGGCCTCCGGCGACGAGAACGCCAGCGTCGCACCTTGGCAGCAGCCTCTCCGTGGGTTGAGCCGTCGCGGACCATTTGCCTCAACACCTGCATTTCCTTTTTCATATTTGGGCAATCCTTTGACGATGCGTCGTGGGGGCCGTGACAATTGCCACAATTGCGATGTTCTGCATGGCAGGCGTCTGTGCTGTGCGACTCTGAGCACCGCGAACACACGGCAGGGTTTGTACAAACAGCGCTGACGTGTCCCATCTTAAAACAGTCCCAGCATTGAAGTGGTCTCGGCACAAAGGGTCGCACTACGTGTCGAAAATGGCCGACTTTGTCCTGCGTTGGAATGCTGTCTCCCTTGAGCACCAGTTTAACACAGCGTGTGTTACCAAGTAGACGGGCTTCCAGTATGATATGTCCTTGCGTCACCGGCCTAATGAGAACCGGGAAGTCACTTTCGTTTATAGAAATGTCGACGTCGTATATAACACCGGCTGTAGAGTCCCTGCCGGCAGGTATGTAGCAACGCACGTTTATTGCCTCCAACACCTTGACGTTGCTCAATACATCCAGTCTGCTTCTTTGCGTGACGTCTATGGCAAGTACATTCTTACGACCATTAATCCGCACATCCACGATTTGTCCCGGGGCGATGGCCTCAAGAGACCTAGACGTGGCTTGACGATTGAGCCGGTTTAGACTATCAGCAGCAGCCACCGGCACAAACAGAATTGTGCGAAGCGGTGATTCTCGCGTCTTCGTAGTAGTCTTACTTGATGAAGGAGATGCCATCAGTAGTCTTCTTTTTGCTTTGCACGTTGTCACAGGCACAAAGTCACCTTCACCTGAGCTTTCGTCACTGGCCGTAGAGTAAATCAGCGTGTTTTCGCTGTCGGCATCACTCGGGTGGCCGGTGCGCTTTCTTGGAGCAACTGCAGTTGACGTGGATGGTTTGGGCGAAAACCCAGGTGAATCCACGTCCGTTTCCGCAGGCACGGGGACGGTGTCTTCCGCAAACACCAAAACAAAAACTTGAAAAATTGCAGAGACTGAAATCAGTGTTCTACACAAGAAACACTTCGTCGTTTGCCCATCCATGTAATGTAGCGCAAACGCCTATGCCCGAAAATGTCTGCTTCAAAATTTCTTACCTGTGACCTATTTTCTTTCATTTCAATGAAATGTCTGTTACTATCTCAAAAGATTTGCCCTTCTTGCTCAAAGTACATTGGGTTCCTTCCAAAATAACTTACTGGGGCTTCTTTAAGCTTGCTTAACAGGACATCTCTTTACACACTCCGCCGACTGCGGTTCTTGCTGGTCTTTTTTGTAATTGACGGGAGTCGCTGCTCAGCTTGCCAACCAGCTAGCGGGTTGCCATATAATCACAATACCTTAAATAAGAATTCTTCGCACAACGGCGCAAATACCGGTGTGGACTTTTACCTTGTCCGCAAAAGACCGTTTGCACAATACCGTATATCCGGACAGGTGTACAGCAGCAACAGCACTCGTAGGGACTTTTTTTTGGGGGGGGGGGGGCGCATGGTTTATAGTAGGGGTTTGAGACCTTTAGCTAGCGGCCCGCCCGCACACATGAGCGTCTTCGTACCGTTTCTTTTTATTTTCTAAATAAGTATGTTCGTGAGCTGCACAGTCATGATTGGTCTCAAGCATTCCTTTCGTGAGGAACATGTGGTCTCCGTGAGCTAAAATATAACCGTGGGACAAAAACTATATTTCAGAATCCGGGTCCAGATATCAGTCATTCTGCGCATCGATATGGATATTTCTCAAATCCTAATTCCAAATACCCTTCAGAAATGACCTATATATGAGATATGAGAAGGCTTCCCTTGAAACGTCATCTTGTTCAGTCTCTCCCACCATATTCACTGACCTGGCCTTTGCAACTAAATTTCGCGAATGCAGCCCGCTTGCTATAAGCTCAGCTTGAGACCCCTGGTGTATACGTAGATGACGTAAAACTGCAATTAATTTTGATATTCTACTTATCTGCTGGCGTAAAGGAATCTTTGTTGATATACTCACTAACGTGCAATCGTTATGGCAATTTTTCTTCAACGAGAGAACATGTGCAAAACAGAAACGTCTCAGACGTATTGTATAGTTCCACAAAGCGTCGCAGGACACCGCCGCTATTTGCGCTATTGCAGCGTATAGCTCCCATTGCTTGGCGAATAGTAATGCGAAAAATATTTAAGAAGGCCTAAAACAGGAAAGCTAATATAAGTAAAACAGAAAGGTGGTTGTGTATCAAACATTCACATTCACTGAGTACAGAAAGACAATACAGACGGCGCCCTTAATAGCTATGAGGATGAAGTATCGTCAACTTACCTGTTGGGACAATAAAATATTCAGTGCTGATGGAAATTGCCTGAAACGGCTCGTTGGGACGCTCATGAGTAAAACGGAGCACTCAGTAAAACAACGTTTTTCGAATCCCCTTCCTAACAACATTAAGATGGCTCCTAACGATTCTCCATTATTATACTGCAAACTCAATTTCGCTATTTTTCTAAGCGGTAAGCAGAACGTTTTGTACTATTTACTCAAGGTACTCCCACATAATTATATATTTGTTTTCAAAATCGCCATGGCAACGTGCACTTGTGTAAACAGTAGTGGAAATAAAGCAGACAGACGAATACAGCAGAGGTCTTATTTTGGGAGCGCGTTACAAAAGACATATTGCAGTGACCAGACCGGAAAAACAGTGCAGAGACCTAGGTAATGTATGTGATGCAAAATGACAGCTAAGAAAGCACTGTGCTAATAATCAAATTATGATTTCATAAATTCTTTGAATAAATGTAGCAAGAAGTGAAAAATACCGTATACGCCAACATATTTGCTGTTAGGTAAACGCTTGCTCTTTTAGATCAAGCATCAGTACCAGTGGTGCTAAAGTTGTTAGAATATTATTTGCATATAAGTTAGTTCATAGCATCTAAGTCAAACTTACATCCACAAGATCCTTCATATCGCTGATATGTAAAATCCACGCGACGCAAAGTGCCCCATTCTTGCGCGCATCACATTTCGTTACGGAGCAAGACGCAGGAGAACCTTCAATAACGACACTGTAGCAACGTCAGAATTTGTGCTATAGACGCGGCACAGGCATCCAGTGGTTAAGAGCAAGTGTCATGGTATTGGCAAAAAAATCCAGCGAACAAAAGGTGCGTGGGCTGGACGTAGACGTTCGCGCGCTTGTCTTCCTCATCTTCTGCCCTCAATGGAGTATTCTGGCGGGAAAATAAAATTGCGTCACTGCCCTATGACTTATTCAGATGGCTTAGTGGCACCAGTACCAGCTTGAAAAGCAGAGCTTGGCCAGCGATTATTCTTTCGCACAGTTGCGTTGCGATAGAAGTATCTTGCATCTTAAGATACACGATACATTATCGAATGTATCGGAAATACAGATACAGGTACTCTTCTTTCGAGACGTATCGCGATACAGATACAAGATACCCATAGAGTATCTAAGATAGTATCTAAGATACAGGTATCTTCGATACTGCCCAGCACTGTAGAACTATCAGGTGCCACAGTTCGACACTTAATGCGCGCTGCTCAAACATAAAAAAGGGCGTACGAAACGACTGCACACGTTTACACAGGAGGAGCGCGAGCTAACAACTGTCGCAGTTACTTCCTTCTGTTCAGCTCGCTCCTTTCGCAAACGCAGCCGCTCCAGTGAGCGAAGTGACCTTCGTACGCTCTGTAACTTCAGCGTGGACATCGCGATGAAACCACAATACACACAAACCGCCCCCCTCGCGAGAAAAGCGCGCGCGCAGGCGACCACGCCATGTAGGGCGAAGTGCACCTGGCGAGGCAGGACGCGCGTGCGCATCGCAAAGAGAAGCAAAATAGAAGTAAACAGGTATCTTCGTACTGCTGAATGCAATTCACTGAGACATTAAACACCACGGGCAACGCCTCCTGAAACAACTGGTCACCACCCTGTTCGACAAAGCGTCTTGACACAGCATACTCTTTCACGAGGCACCTGAGTGTGAAGCTAGCTGCTCGTGAAATAACAATGGTTCACCTTGGTCTGTTTAGCTTGCCAATCAATTTTCATTCTTTTAGTTGTGCATCACAAGTCTGCCGTAATTGCAAAGACGCACGTATTTTGCTTACTTTTGCCTACTTTTGACAACTAATAAAATATAGCATTGTCGTGCCGAATTATTTTTAAAAAATCGTTCCAAAAATAACTTAATTTAGTGCTTGATTGGATTGACGGGTTGAATAAATGTCCGAAATACATTCGGAATAATAATGTATTTCTATAGCATTCATAAGCATTTGTTGAGTTCTAGAGACAGTTGGCTTCACTGCACTGTGATCGTCGCAACACCTCTCTTAACGCTTAATCTATACCATATATATACAGCGGAATATCGTTGATACGATTCTGCATAATACGTTTTTCAGCCTAATACGTTTTTGTTTTATTCCCGGTCAACATCCCTTGGAAATAATGGATTTTAATGTGTTTATACGATCACATTTTTGCCCAAATTGAATAATACGACCGCGAAAATGGATCTTGACCGATATATCTAGAAACGCTGCGTTTATGCTTCGGTATGCCAGCTCGCACCGCGTTCCACCAACCCACGATCTGCGCGTTGCAGAGCCAAAGCCTCAGCAGCGATCAGATAGCTGCCAGGCGATCTTTTCATATATATATATATATATATATATTTATATTTATATATATATATATTATATATATATATATATATATATATATATATATATATATATATATATATATATATATATTTATATCTGTGTGTGTGTGTTGCCGCTTTATGATGCCCCCCTCCCCCTTCCAGTGAAGGGAGACCTTAGGCCCTGGCTGCAGCGGTGTTAAACTTTTGCTTGAAGTTCAATTGACCTCGCCTGTAGTTAGGTTGAACTTTGCTGTTACGACGCATGCGACCGATCAGCTGGCCGTGTCTCGAGCATTGCGCGGTTTAGTGCAAGCTCTGAACCATTCATTAAGCAATGAGAGGCTGAAGCATTTGAAATATTTGTGCCACCGCAGTCAGTTCCGTTCCGTTTCTTGGGCATGGTAATCCGGATCCAATTGACGCTGCCAATGCGTTCCTGCGCAGCGGCAACCCTTGCTTCTCGGATCGCTGCTTCTTCCCCGGGAGTGAGATTTATCTTCGGGCGACCCGCGGCTGCCTATGGTTAGGCGCGAGCTGTACACTAGCTTTTGTAACCATAAAGTATCACGTGACCGTGGCGTGACTATGGTATTGATCACGCCGTTTGTTGGGCAAACTCTTGCCTTCTTCCTTTTAGATGCGAAGCATCTTATGGCGGAGTTCAAACCGGTGGTGTGCGGCGCGACCACCCTTACTGCGCATGCGCAAAGCCTCTCCACACACCTGATCTATAACGCCCCTCTCCACTTCCCCTCTCCACTCCCCTTCTGAAACGCGGGCTCAACATGCCGAAACACTGCTTCGCATCGCCTCATTGTCCCCTGTCCCCTTGAGCGGGAGATTGGATTGGATTGGAAGAACTTTATTAACAAAGTCCGGAGGCGTGTGCCTTAGCACACGGCGGGCCGCTCCCACGACGGGACAGTCAGGCCGAGACCTACCGCCGCATCGTGGGCCCTCTGGAAGGCCCAGAGTTGTGACTGAATGTCCGGACTCCTCAGAGCGGAGCCCCACTTGCTGGCCGATGCTGTATCAGTGCCACGTACCGAGGGGCACTCCCAGAGCTTGTGGTGTAAGGTGGCTAAACCGCCACATTTCGTACATGAGTTAGTTAAGTAAACATCAGGATAAAGCTTGTGTAGAAAGGCAGGGTTAGGATATGTTTCAGTTTGCAGCAATCTCAGTGTCAAAGCCTGCGCCCTGTCTACCTTCCGAGCTGGAGGCGGGAAGACTCTACTACCCATAGCGAAATGTAAAGTAATTTCATTGTACGTGGTCGGTTGATCCCTATTTACCAATCCTCCAGGTTGACCCAGAAGTCCTCCATGGTCGCGGATAGTTAACCCTCGCGCCCTGGAGTGGGCCAGCTCATTGAGATTGATAATCCCTCCTACCATAGAGCCCATATGAGCAGGGAACCATGTAAGGGTATGAGCTGTAATTGACTTCTCACCGAGTATTGCTTTGGCCTCTTTACACACAGCACCAACTCTGAAAGCGCGAATGGCCGCCCTAGAATCACTATATATATTTTCGTGATTTTCATCGAGGAGAGCCATGGCGATGGCAACCTGCTGAGCTGCATTAGCAGTTTGGGCGTATACCGACGCCGCATTAATGATAACCCCCTGGTAGTTAATTGCAACTACCGTAAACCTGCCACTGTTGCCGTCATATTGTGCCGCGTCTACGAAGCAGCCACCCCCTTGGAGACCCTCAACGTCGCGGAGAAGGGCCAGAGCTCGCGCTCTCCTCCTGCCTACATTCCGCTGGGGATGCATGTTCCTCGGGACAGGCGAGACGATAATGTTCTCCTTCTGATCTCTCGTCAACCCTTGGTACAGAGCATCAACCTGAGCCGGTGGAGTACGTATATCCGCGAGAATTCTCCTGCCTGCTTTTGAGCCAGAGAGTCGAATTACCTGTGCTCTTTCTTGCGCTTCCGCGATTTCCTCCAATATATTATGAATTCCCAACTGCAGGAGACGATCCGTGTGGGTACAATTGGGGAGCCCCAGGGCACTCTTTACCCCCCTCCTAATCATCGCATTAAGCTTATCCCTTTCCACTCTTCCAAACGTGCATTGCCGCCACATATGTAAAATGGCACAACAGAAAGGCATGGACAAGCCTGACCAAGTTATCCTCTGATAACCCTGCCCGTCGATTAGCCACCCTCCTAATTAGCGTAATAACACTATCTGTCTTTTTCGCTAATCTTTGAAGCGTGATGTTATTAGTGCCCGTCGCTTCTAGCGTCATACCTAGAATTCGAATGGAAGCGACCTTGGGGATTAACCCACCACTCTTGGTACGGAGGTGGATGTCGGTCTCTAGTGGTGACACCCAGCCTCTCGGTCGGGGGCTCCTCCTGACCGGCTTATACAGGAGAAGTTCAGACTTCTCCGGGGAGCAGGAGAGACCTGTGCCCTCCAGAAAGCACTCGGTAGTGTCGATTGCCTCCTGCAGGGCAGCCTCTACAGCGCCATCACTACCTCCCGGACACCAAATGGTGATATCATCTGCGTAAATTGTGTGATCAATATTCTGAATTCCACTAAGCTGCCTCGAGAGACCAGCCATGGCAATGTTAAAAAGTAGGGGTGAAAGAACAGAGCCCTGCGGGGTGCCCCTATCGCCCAGGACTTTCACATCCGATTCCAGATCGCCAACTTTAAGGATGGCTCTCCGACTGCTCAGGAAGGATCTGACAAACGCATGAAACGAAGAACCTAGGTTGAGACCAGAGATTGCATTCAGAATGAAATCATGACGGACACTATCAAAAGCTTTTTTTAAATCAAATCCCAGGATCGCACTGGTATCCCTAGTATGATTATCTAAAATTTCAGTCAATGATTTTCATAGCATCCTGGGTGGAGAGGCCCGGCCTAAAGCCAATTAAGTAATGAGGAAAGATATCATTGTTTTCTATGTAAGCCGCAATTCTGTTCTGTATAACGTGCTCCGCCACCTTTCCCACGCATGACGTGAGAGAGATGGGACGGAGATTATCCAAACTCGGCGCTTTACCGGGCTTGGGTATGAGTATCACCTTGGCCAGCTTCCATTGCTCCGGGATATCACCTCCCTTCCAAATCTTATTAATCTCGTCAGTGAGATATTCAACAGAGGCATCTTCCAAGTTTCTAAGTGCTTTATTGCTAACCCTATCCGGACCCGGTGCTGATCCGCCGTTGAGTTCGTGCAGGGCTCGTCGCACGTCACTTACCCCGAAGGGTTCATCCAAGTAGGGACACGGTGTGCCTTCATACGCCGGATAGGCTCGCATGTTGGAATCGGGAGCTAGCGCTAGATACTTATTAGATAGCTGCTCTAATATCTCCGCTCCCGAGGAGGACTTTTGAGCAAGATAGAGTATTTTAGCAAGGACCCCCCCCTTTGATTAGATTTTGTGCCCGACTTATCCAGATGTTTTAGAAGATTCCATTTACCCCTCGTTCGCATTTGTCCTTCGACTGAATTACAAATTTCATCCCACTGCTGCCTGGATAATGTTTGGCAATGTTCTTCAACTTGCTTATTTATCTCTGCAATCTTTTTCCTAAGCTTACGATTAAGCCTCTGGCCCTTCCATCGTTCCAACAGTGACTGCTTGGCCTCCAATAAATGCGCAAGTCTACTGTCCATTTTGTCGGTCGGTACCTCTGTCTCAATCGTCTTAGTGACCGCCTTAACATCCTGCAGCAGCATCTCTGTCCACTGCTCCAGAGACTGGTTTTTCAACTCGTTCAGCTCGAGCCGTGCGTGACTCTCTAAACTTATCCCAGTCCAGATAGGAGAACTTTCTTCTATATTTTGCCTCCATTTGTAATTTAGTGACGTTAATATAGTGTCGCTGCCTAAATCTGTGAGAAGGTTTTCCCACCCGACTGAGCCCGCATTTTTGACGAAGACTAGATCCGGCGTAGAGTCCCTGGTGGTGGATGTGCCGCGTAGAGTAGGAAATGCCGGGTCCGTCAGTAATAATAGACCCGCATCCCCCGTCTCCTGCCACAAGCTCCTACCCTTAACAGAATCATATGGGTAGTTCCACGCATGGAAAGGCGCATTAAAATCCCCCGCTACAACCAGAGGGGAGAGCCCAGCCATTCTTGTTGCCTTAGCTATGATGGTCTTAAAACGCTGACTGTGATCACTAGGGCTACTATATATATTCAATATAAAGATACTGGAAAGGTTGGCAGCGCTCAGAATGACCTCAACCGAGGAGATCTCCGTTTTTCTAGGCCTAACCCCGAGATCATGTGTGACGAAAGTGAATCTGTTACTGACCAACGTTGCAATGCCCCTACCTTCCCCTTTAATTACGTGTGCCTTGTAACCCGGGAGGGATACGTTATCAGACAGCGTCTCCGGCAGTAGGATCACTTGTGGCTTCTCGCTGTGAGCGCGGACAAATTGCTGCAAGGTGCCCCTTTCGCTAAGGATCCCCCTGCAGTTCCATTGCCATATACGAAATTCAGCGTGCGAGGCCATTTTGATCATTAGAGGGGCTCCCTGACCCCATCGTCAGGTTCTCTACAGTAGAAGGGCTACTATTCGAACTTTGGATACCCACGAGAGATGGCGTCGACAGTGGCGTTCCCTCGTGAAAGAAATCCGTGCGGACCTTAGTTGCTACTCTGATATCGGGGCTCTGCACCATAGGGTCGGCGTTCTGTAATTGAGCCTCCACGCATTGAATCCTTACATTTTGAGCATCTATCTTTTGGTCCATAACCGTGAGACGCTGATCCATCACCGACAGGCGCTCATTAAGTCTCTGAATCTCAAGGCAAATTGAATTGAGAGTCTCCTTAATTTCAGATTTAGCCTTAGCCTGCACATTCTCGGCTGAACTGCTAACAGCCTTTCGCTTGGCTGGGTTGCCCGAGGGGCCCGCTTCCACGACCATGGGAACCTCCGTGAGTTGAGGAGAGGGAGAACCTGAGAGCTGAGAAGCAGGTGATGGAGTCGGTTGAGATTTACTGGTACGTCTAAATTCAGCCATTTCGGCTCTCAGTGACTCAATAATGCTGCGCATTTCAGCATTCTCCTTCCGAAGTTGGTTTAACTCCTCTAGACCCTGCTCTGGCGCAGTGCCCCCCGTTACCTTTCCGCCGGGTCTTCCGCCGCTGCGCACCCGATCAGCCCAAGTGCCACCTTGCAACGCCGGTTCGGATTCACCCTGGAAATGGACCTTTCCTTGCAGGTCCCCAGTCCGGCTCCTCGAGCGAGATCGGCCCCTCGATTTGAACCGACGACGACTCTTGGATCGGGACCGGGGTCGGCCCTCAGAAAAGCCTCCATCCTTCCGGCCTCGAGAACGACTCCTGGACCGTGCGCTGGATCTGGATGGGCTGCGTGGCCGTTGCGACGCGTCACAGTCATCCGCCTGGGCTTCAGCGTGTTGGGTCAGACACACGTCGGCGCTGGCAGGTTCCGATGGCTGGCTACGGCGCTCTGATTCTGCGCGGCGCTCTCTTCTCCGCCGTCGCACAATAAAAGGAAGTTGGAACCTCTGCTTGCAACTTTTGTCAGTTGTAGCGTGCGGACCACCACAGAGCCCACATTTCGGGGAACACGTATGGTTCTCACCAGGATTGCTGATCCCGCATTGCTTGCACACAGCTTCGTCCGGTGTCGGACAAACATCCGCCCTATGCCCCAGTCTGCCACAGGCGTAGCAGCAGTCATGCTGACGATGGTAGAGCGAGCATCTGACCAGCGCCGTGCCGAAATAAACAAAATTTGGAACCTTGTAGCCGTCGAAGACGATAACCACCGTTTCACTGTTCCCAAAGCCGAAGGGTTTCTGTCAGTGAGGATACTCTTCTCCAGATCCGTCTGGCTCTCTGATATATCAATCTTTCGAATGACCCCCTTACATGTTGCATGCGGGGCAGCCTCATAGGTGTTGATCTCATACTGCTTGAGTCGATGGCGTGATTTTTTAGTGGAAGTTGAGTGTCGTAAGTTTTACACACTTTCTGGGTCACGTACCCGCTTATGATGATGATAGTTTTCTGGTTGGCCACACAAATTTCTGTGGCACATACCCGTTTGTTGGGCTAACTATCTTTAACTTCATTTTTAGTGCACCGGTGATGAGTAGTGGGATTTCCCAATTTCTGTGGCGCATACCCGTTTATAATGATGACACATTTTTGTGCGGGGTGAAGAAGGAACGATTTCCTTCTAAGCAGCTTGTCTGCTAAAAAAGATCTGCAGATCCCATGCATTGTGGGAATCGATTTTATGCGAAGCATTCAGCGAGAAACTGTCTGAGCTGCAACTTTTTCGCTTCGAGTCGAGCGTTACGAGGTAGATCAATGTGAACTTGTGAATGAATTGTTGTGTGCACATCGTGGGCTTGTGTGCTGTGTGCACATCTTGGGCAACACTGGCATTTAAAGGGTACCATAAGGTCTGCCGCAACATCAGCAATTACGTTAGAGAACAAACGTTGGTTTTATTGGAAATGAAGTGCACGCTACGGCGCGGCGATATGAATATTACACGTAGCTTTCGTTAGCGTATTCATCCGAGGTCGAGCAACGCTTGAATATTGCTTGCTGAATCATAGGAATACAAATTCAATGTTTATTAGACTGCTATAGAAGCAGAGCAAACACTGAAACCACAGCGGACGTTAACGCGACATGACGCCTGCGTCATACGAGTGTGTAAGTAATGCTTATTATCTTGTCATCAATTCCGATCCACAATTAACGTTGCAGGGACATACACCTGCATAGGATCTTTTTTCTAAGGAGCTAGAACACTGCTAAGGAATTAGAACATGTAGTAGAACACTTGAATGCCACGTAGAATGACTGGGTTCGATTTCTGCCGGAATTTTTGTTTTTATTTTTTAACACCGATGTGTTTTATGCGGGGACCACCAAGACCTTCATGACGTATTTCCGTCACGGAAATCCGTCAGCAAAATGAACGCCATTAGATGGCTCAGAAAAAAACTACAAAAAGTTTTGTTGGCAGGAGTCGAACCCATGACCTCTCGGTCCGGGGATATCACAGGCGGGCATTTGGCCTTTTATCTTTGACACTTTCCGCTCACAGTGCTCTTGGATGAATTGATGCTATGAGCGTCCCCTTTGTAACGGGGCGGGGCGGCGACATCTGTGCCACCAGACTCGAAAAAAAAACTTCGTTGCCGCCGCAATTAGGTCGGGCAACGCGCCGTTGCTACGACCGTCCCATTCGGGCGCGTTTCCATTAGAAGTGTAATTTTGTCAACGCTTTAACACACCGAGAGGTGGCGGCTTTAGTTGGGTCCAAGCCTATCCACGAAGTGAACAATGATGACGGAGCTTGCTCCAGAGGTTAAATCTGGTAAACCGTGAATCCTCTGTACATCTACTCAATCATTATCATATAAAGAAGTGACACAAGAGTTGGTGTGGTCTGATTGTATATACACAATGATTATAACAGAATGTTGTATACACATTGTTTATTATTTACATATCGATGCACTATATACATAAATTGAGATAGTGATGCAGTATATACATTTTGTTCAAGAGCTTATTTATGGATCAGACAAGCTTGGGCAAACGTTTTCCTTTTAGTATAATGGCTTCTTCTGCTTCGCAGGCTTTAAGCTCGGGGTTCGCTTTTCTTTGCGTCCGCTTCGCTGCCGCCTCGCGGGACCGTGCCGCCTCCTGGTCCGCTTCTTGGCGAACCCGTTTATCTTCGGCATCGCGAGCCCTCGGTGCTGGTAGTGGCTTGTGCTCGCTGTCGGCGCTGGCGTCTCTCTTCGGCCTCGGGAGTTCTCACCGCAAGGCCGTGGCGGTGAGCCCGCGCTCCTGCTGCATTGAGAGCCCTCCGCGCTGCGGCCTTGGCTTCTTCGGCTTCTTCTACTTCTCGTCGTGCTCCGCCGAGAGCGGAGCACGCGCCCTTGAATCATGCACTTCAGCGCGTGCTCCACTCTGAGAGAACTAGCGTACACGGCAGGAGAGATGAGAGACAACACCCGGCAAAAGCAGCAGGCTCTTAGAATAGCTATCCGACGCTCGCCTATTTGTCGCACCGCGTTCCCTGCTCGCCCTGTGAGAGTTAACGGCCAGGCTAGAGGGAAGACACGACGCTCGTCGCGTTTCACGACGCTTTAAAGGAGTGCATATTGATTATCAGTGTTTACGATGCGCTTGTTCATGCAATATTTGCGCGGGATTCACCCATATGCGGTGTCCAGGTATACCTTGAAAACTTCAGCTACCGCAAGGTTTAAATGATGATCCGGGCGTTATTTCTCTGTACTGACATGTTACACTAGGCGTCAATGTGGGTGCGTCCACATAAAGTGGTGCTATATCTGCCAAACAACAATAGAAATTATACAAGCTCTGAGATACCAATGCACTATAACTAATAAACTACTTCGGTGACGTTTCACTTTCGTGTGATACCGATTCCTATGATGAAGGGATCAGCCATCTTTTTTTTTTTTCATTAGTGAGGCCAACACGCCCGAAGCCGCGCATTTTCTTAAGGTTTTTGCGTTTAAATTAACAATATCTATTCTGGCCGTTCCTGGGTTCCTATAAACTGTGAATCACCTGTGGCGTATACCCGCATATAGCGACCTGTGCTATACTAGTATGTGTTATACGTGACTGGAGAAAAGGCGTTGATGATGTACGCGACAGGGTTTTCACGGATTGCTATAGCAATTATATGGACACTCTCGGCTGATTTTTGCCGTGGCCGTTTCCGTCATGTCCCTCATATGTATATGAATGTATATATAAACGAACGACACAAATAAAAATAATTCAGAAGAAAAATCGTGAAGCGCGACCGGGATTTGAACCAGCGACTCCTCGCTCCTCATTGCGCTGCCTTAAACCTTTACGCATGTGTCATTCGTTCTCCGGGATACTAACGGCAGAATACAAGCGCACGCGGCGTTGGGTGAAACGCACGGGACGCCACACGTGGCGAAATTAAAATTGTGCGAGACGCGGTCCAGGCTGCATTGTAGGGCGCGCTGCGTTTGCGTCGTATCGCTGGCGACCCACGCTTATTTTCCATTTTGAGGTTGTAGCGCCACACCACTCGTGGTCGGTCGGCCAGGGAAAAAGAAGAGCATGCCGTAGTTCGTGGAGGCGCGGGCTAGTGTGAACGCTTTGGCTCTTGTAGGCTTATGCCATAGGAGGGAAGAAACGAGATGGCTGAAGCAGAATCACAGTATGTATCTTACACCGTGAGCAGAATCCTGAGGCTAGAACTACAGCGCAAACGCGCAAGACACCCACAAAGAAAAGGAACGTACAGCACAAGCACTCACTAACAACTGCTTTATTCTTTCATACGGCACAATGCATATATAAGCCCTAGGCAATCTTACCGCGCATGCGCACACAATAGCTCTAAACAGAAAGGTGTGACATAGATGATAGTGTACTAAGCGAACACATGAAATCATGTTCTGATGGCTGCACGGAAAAGAACTAAAAAAGTGAGAAGGACGAGGAAGTGCATCTGCGCAGTGACTTTAGCCTCAGTAATATCTACCAACCAGACCCAAATGATATTTTATTTTAGTGACCAGAATCGACGCCCGCGGGGAATGCGTGCCGTGGCTTCACGTGCCGCTACCAAGCGCCGTCTTCCTAGACTTCTGTTGAGGTTGCGCGCTCTGCGGTTTTGTTCGCCGCCCAATGGAAGGCGCTGCAGAGTCTGGGGATAATGCCGTCTATGTAGTGAATGTTGTGTCCTCTTTCAACACGGCAGATTGGCTGTTTATCTGCTTGCAATAATATTAGTAGCAACTGTAGATAGCGCTACTCGAAGGTTCTACCGGCACCACACACTTCTAGTTTTTTATTCCGACACTCCGCATGTGAATGAATTTTGTTGCGATAGATTCGTTTCGAAGTGATGTTTTTATACTCGTATTAATGAAGTTACTGAAGGTAATCCGTCGATAATTTCTGAAAACCGAACACAGTTAGTTGAAAGAAGAAGCGATATGCTCTAATTTGTGATTCACATATGACGTTTTAATGCTGCTTTCATGACTCGCGTAAACCTGGCTTGTTCACGTGTAAGCGAAGCGTCTTTATTATTTCTATTTGTGTACGTAAATTAGAAATTGGGCAAAGGTATATCAATAATCGGAGATGCCTAGTGTGTGCAAAACGATATGAGAGGACTGCTGTGCCATGTCAGAATCTCCCGCCTAGCACAAGTGCTGACACCTTTCTGGGATACCTCCTGACCCTATACAACGGCCAGCTAGCTTGAGCGGCACATTAAAATAAAAAAAGGAAAACTGACGATTTTTATACATCGCTAAAGGGACATTTTTCGTTGCCTTGGCATTCAGTGTTAAAGAGAGAGTCTACCACTGGCAAAAATACATTTTTATTTCTGTGAAAATGAAAATTCTCTTTGTCTTATCTGCGGCCACGAGTATGCGCCTGTCTTACAAACAAGGAACAATATTGTTAATTTTGTTTTGAAAGTGGTCAAAAAAAGACCGCTAGCGTCACCCGACAGCGATGCGGGCCAACCAATCGGTAGAGGTAAAAAATTACACCATCTCCCGCTAAAGGGGACCATGAGGCGATGCGAAGCCGGAGCAGTTGCACGATCGCATTCCGTTGGCGTTCGTTGCGCATGCTACCGACCTCGGTCAGATTGTTATTGAACCAAAGTCGGTCGCACACGTTGCAGCTGTGCCCGAAGCTGCGGTCGAGGAATTCGCGTTGGAATCGGGCGTTGGCACCGTCGAAGCCCGGGCGTTGAAGTTGTCTAGCGAGGCGTTCTGCACGGGCGTTGGACTCGCGTCGTCTGTCCGCAGCCTACACGTTGGCTCGACGCTAATGATTGGCTTCGACGTCGGCGTTGCGTACGGCGGGGTTTACTTGCCAACGCTGCCGTTGCGTTTCGGCATGTCGAGCCCGCGTTTCATCTGTAGCAGTTTTCCGCCGACGTTGCTGTTTGAGCTAGGCTTCCCTAGCCCGGAGCTCGGGGTCCGCTTGCCGACGTTTACGTTGAGCTTCGGCGCGTCGAGCCTTCCGCTGCTTCGCGATCTCGGCAGGCCTTTAAGTATCACTGCAAGTGGCGCCGACGTTGACGTTGGAACTCATGACACCGGCGCAATGACTCAGCGTGTGTACGACCTAACGCGAGCCTTCTGTCTAAACGAGAAGAGGGAAAGGGGAGGGGAGAGGGAAAGGGGAGGGGAGAGGATAGGGGAGTGGCGAGGGGAAAGGGGGAGTGGAGGGGGGGAAGAGGTGTGGAAAGGAGGAGTGAGAAAAGGGCTTGCGCACGCGCAGTAAGGGTGGTCACGCCGCACACCGTTTGAGCTCCGCCATAAGATGCTTCGCATCTAAACATCCACGCAGACTTATTCTGCTCTCACAAACGAGCGCGTCCATAAAGCGCGCGCACAGACGCTTTCAAACGGCTGCGGGACAGAACGGCGCCGGCCGCACGCCCAGGAAGCCCACACAACGAAAAAACAAGTATCAAAAGACGCCGACGCGTCACATTCCCCTCAACCACTCGAGCCAGGCGCAGGCAATCAGAAACGCCCGGCAAATCCTGGGTTTTTCTAGAGGGAAAGGATGACGCAGTGAAGCGATGCCGGCGCAAATCGAACCGGCGAGAAAAATCTCGAACATCCCATAGCTTTGGCTCTGCTGCACGCCGGAGAATGCTCCCAACGCTTCTAGAACCCGGGAGAGAGGAGATAAAAGCGTGCGACGACGACCAGCAGTCAGTCAGTAAGTGAGTGAGCGAGTCTGTCGGCCCGGAGATGGTGAAGTTATGCTGAGTGTGGCTCCGTCAGCCAAAGAAGACGTGTTTATGATGTTGTGCGGTCAGTCGATCGTCGATCTAGAAGAATCGGATGACGACGCCGTGTGAGCCGTGACAAGTTACGACGACAGTTGAACTACGACGATCAATGCTGGAGTTGGCGTGAGTGTTTCCTAGAAGAGAATCATTCAAGCACCGTCCGAGAATTGTGGACTGGATACGCCGTTGTATATTCAGGACTTTAACTGTTCTTGAATAGTTGTAATGCATGAGATTGCGTTTGTAGCGCTTGATCTGCTCGTTTAGTTCCCGCTGTGTTAACACCATCTGAACTATATTGTGAACTTGTAACTGGTACCAGCCGAGTGTACATGTGTTTGTGATGTTTGTACTGCCTTAACTGAAAATATATTTCGTTTGTGTTATGGACTCTCGGCTCTGACTCGTTCTTTGGACCACAACCGGCGCTCGCTGGCGCACTAAAAGGACCAACTCTAAATTGTCCGCGCTTTCGTGGTGCGTTTTCGGAGGGCCGAGATGCCAGCCCTTGGAATCCGCTCGGCGATTGCCATCCCCATTAACGGGACAAGTGATATCTGCCTGAAACAAAAATCTGATACTAAAAATTGTATTTATACGCTATACATACATAGATTCTTCGTAAGGACTCCGCCCTTTGTTGGACGCTTCGCAGAGCAACTTTTTCTTGGGCTGTTCCATTGTTCGATTGATCCTTCGCTCGTGGCATTTTTCACGTTCGTGTCAGCCGTCGCGGCACCAACAGCGATGTGGACCAACCGATCGGTAGAGCTAAAACATCTACGCAAACAGACCTATTCTGGCTGAAAAGAAATATCTGCGACCTAAAATTGTATTTTATACGCTCTAGATACATAGATTCTTTGTAAGGACTCCACCCTTTGTTGGAGGCTACGCAGGGCAACTTTTTATTCGGCTGCTTGCATGGTTCGATTGATCCTTCGCTCGTGGCATTTTCCACGTTCGTATCAGCCCTCGATTTCGTATGCGTCTTCGGGGACAGTTGTTTTTATCCTTTCGCATCTGTGGTAGACGAAGCGTCTCCGGTCGCGTCAAGAACTTCCACGGCATCCAAAATATGTTCTTCCAAATTAAGTCCCACAATAAGTTTTGTCTGATTAAGTGCTCAGTGTGTTGCCGTAATTTAGTAGCGTATGTCACCACGCAGCCTTCGAACGAGTGACCGAAGCGTTGACAGTTATCAAAACGTTGAATTCTGCAATCATTATAAATGACTCTAATCTGACTACAGGGTAATCAAAGTGGAAGGCGGCTAGGGATCCGTGTGAAGCTTTGAACCCCACAGACAGTAAGAAGGTGTGGAATGTCGCCCACACGGACTCTATCAGGAAGGGACGATAACACATCTTAAGGGTCTGCATTTGCTCTATCTTCGCTACCTGCGAGCTTTCCACTGATATAGACTTAATTTACCCGAAAGCCTGCAGTGTACCTCGAACGCAAGTCTTTCCAACGTTCAGGAAGCCATACAAGTCTCTTCTTTACTTGTGTGGGCTCCGGGTGGATCATAAGGCGCCGGTGACATTGTAGGAGCAATTCACCGCGTGCCACTAGCTCTGTTTTTGTCAGCGTTGACTAGCATCTCACCATTCACAAATGCGACATTTCAAATTGGCCTCCAGAACTCCATAGAATCGTATCGATGACTTCGTTATAATATGTAATTAAGTTATAGTATTAGCGCCTGCAGATGACGTATCAGTCTTTTGCCTAAATGAATCAAGTGTTGACAATAGGATATCCGCAATCGAAAAATTTCGTACTCTATCTGAAGCCCCTTCAATCTCCACTAAGAGTTTAGGATTATGCTTTAGCTCGTGCGTCAAAATGCCAAATCCGTTCACAGGAAATAATTGCACTTGCATTCCACCAAATAACCTTGGCGTGCCACCAGATGAATTGAGAAGCAGTGCTAGTTACTGGAAAGAGTGCGTCCCTATGATTGGACGCTGAACGGACGATTTCTTCAATCACACCACTCTTACGAACGGCAATTCACCAGAAGGATGTTTAAGATGAATTTGACACTGTACTGGAGTGGTATCCAAATTTGTTGAGGTGCTTAGCCTTACCACCTTTCCTGTTCAACACATTATGGACTCGTCCTGGAATAGGGCATTTCGTGCTAGCCTTCGAGCTTTTTCCTAGCAGTGATTTTACGCTTGTTCTCGCTATGTGTATCAGATAGTAAATCTGTGGAATACTGCGTTTTTTCAATAAGCATTCTACTAAATCCTCTGACCAAGAAAACGAAGTGGTGGGTTGCGTAGTAAATATGACAATTGTTTTGGGATTGTGGAGGCTGGGTTCAAGCGCCAGCGCCGTTAACTAAATTTTCCCGCTTTTATGCATTAGTGTAATTCACCACTCTATAAAGGGCACCACGAGTGCCACTTTAGTGCTTCAGAAGAGTTCTATGCTCATTGGTTGTTCCACTGCTCTCGGCTCTTCCAGAGAACCATTCATGGTTTGTAGCTCTGGTAAAGTAGAACAAGCATGCATGCCATTTGCAAGTCGACCTGTGCGAACACTTTCGCTATGTTTACAATGTTTCCTTTCCACAAAACTCCCTATCTTCAAATGCGAACTTCCCTTGCAGCGTATAAGGACTGTTAGATGCACGAGTGCTAAGGGATGTACGACTTTCCTTGTAACTCGGGCACTCGTGTGTCTCTGAAGAAGGGCTTCACGTGTAGATATAGTGCAGGAGTGATCTGCCTTCCAAAAGCGGTTTTTTTCGTCATTGGCCGAGGCTCGCGCGGCCAAAGTAGGGACGTTCACACTAACCTCGACCTATTGCGTGTTCCAGAAATACGCATTCATTTGTAGACGATATTAAACACCAAATATACGCGCCACCATCTGGGCTTTAAACGAATGTTTTCTTATTACTGCATCTCGCGACGTGAATTAAAACTCACGGGATGCCTAATGCACTCACCTGAGACGACTGGAAGGCGAAAGCCATCTTCTTTTTCTAATCCTTCCTGCCACCCCCCGGAAGGTTGCTGCCGGGTTTTCCACTTCCTCCAGAATTGGAAGCACCTCACCTGCTTTTCTATTGCCTCCGTGATCGGCGGCCCATCTTTTACCAAGCTACGATGTTATGTGATGACATCACAAATTTTTGCCTGTCTTTGACGTGATCATTACATCACCGCGTGATAATTTTTGGTATCACTCGGTGGACGCAAACGGGAGACGCAGGTGACTTTTCGCGTTTGATGAGAAATCTAGGGTTTTCGCTTTAATATTGTCAGCAAACGTGGATTGCATAAACCCGTTTTCATTCCTATGCGTATAACTCTTCCGTAGCACTGTTCGTTTAGTTGTTAAAGACACAGAACGGCCGGGCTACCGCTCATCATGGTTTCATGAATGCGTGGCGGCACCAAGATGGCCTGCAGAACATGCACGATTAATGTCGCGCCTCAGATACGTCCATTTAGTGGATAGGAATTTGTTTGTTGTCGAGAGCTCACCGTGAGTGCAGTTTCTCTTTTCAAGCAAGACTTCTTATGTCTAACAGATTTCAGTGACGACTTCGTACAGGGAAACTCCGGCGCCGGCGAGGGTACAGAACTGCCCACTTTGAAGGTGTTCCGGTCACACGCGTATTTTTATGCGCCGTATTCGAATAATTGATGTTCTTTCGATTGTGTGCTTGTCAGCGATCAGCCTTTCCTGATATGGCAATCCGATCTGTTACCGAGGTGACTTGTCATTTCATGTTGCCCCACTTCACTGTTGCCAAGACGAACGCATGGTCATCGCTGTTTCCTGCAACAGGGTAAGGGTTGCGCCGGTAAGCGCGTAGATTAGGGTCAAATTTCCGGCATGGAGGAAGGAGTCAGTAAGATGGGAGGATTTCGCAATAAGAAAGAAAGAAAGAAAGAAAGAAAGAAAGAAAGAAAGAAAGAAAGAAAGAAAGAAAGAAGAAAAGAAAGATAAGAGCACGTCAGGCACGAAAAAGTCAAGCTTCAATTGGCCCCATTTTCTCAATAAGGCAAGGGCTCTGGATTTTTTTCATTATCTCAAACCTTCCCTCTCACCTACAATATTGAACGACCCCAGACTGAGGACGCTATATTTGGGCTGAAGACCGTGGGATCGGGGCCGCTGGCAACCTGAGGTACTCAGAAACAACACAGGCCGAGAGGGTCTGTAGTGCAACCTTCACTATTCTTGAACTACACCCTACCCTGCCGTTTCTCTAGGCCAGCGTTCTCAAACACGCGGCCCACGGGCCGCATGCGGCCAACGGACCTTTCGGTAGCGGCCCGCGGCTTCACACGCAATAAAGTTTTGTGGCTTCGCTTAATAGCAATCACATTATTCTCTCGCTTATTGCAATTATTAGCGGTTTGTTTGGGTAATGAGCCGACTGGACTGGTCTGAAGCAGTTTTTTTTGGGCACCCAGTGCGGTCATTATGGTTTGAAACATGAAAGCGGAACGAAAACTGTATATTTCAGAATGAGCCTCTGGATGTTAGCCATTGTGAAAATTAGTATCGATATGCGTTATTGCGATAGCCATTATATGGACACTCTCGAAGGGCTTTTACCGTCGCCGTTGCCGTCATGTCCCGTGTATAGTTCAAAATATTGACATCCCCGGCGCATTGTATGTTCCACCACGGGTAAAAGCTCGCGAGCGGTAGCGACGACCGCGGCTGAAGCAGAGAACAATCAGCCTGCCCATCTCCGTCGCTCGGAGGGCGCATGCGAAACGTCACCTCACTCGGGAGGCCTGCCGTCGAGGCAGAGAGAAAACGCCCCGCCCGTCTTGAGCAAGCATGAAATGACGCGAGAGGGTGGGGGTTTGCTGAACTCGAGCAACACTGAACTTTGATGCTAAGGTCGCAGTCACGATCCCTGGTGCGCGCGTTATCTCAGCAGCCATCAGCGCGGCACGTATACCCTTCTAAGGGCTGCGTTGTCCACGCAAAGAGACTGGGCAGAAAGACCATCTCTCCGTGAAGCGGCCGTATTCACTGACACTAACGTTTTGTAGATTTACGCGAGATGGGATCCCAAAGATCTGCCAGCCTCACTTCGTATACAATTACAATTTCTAGCCGTCGCATTAATTGCTTCGCCCTTGTGGCGAAACTGTGACTTTTTTCGAAACCTGCCGTTAAATCCCCTTCACAGTGGACCTATATGCGATGTTAGGTGACATTTCGTTCAGACTCTGCCCCCACCCTCACCCCACCACTCACACCACCTTCACTGGCCCGGCCTTTGTGGAACTGAATTTCGCGGCTGCGACCCGCTAGCTGAGGTGAGGTTGAGACTCCTGCTCTAGGTCAATTGCCCTGAGCCAGCAAATGCCACAGGCGCCAGCGTACAGCGTTTCTAGTGCTAGTCTCCGCATTGTAGCGGCGTGTGCACGAAACAGTAAAGAAATTGAAGTAAGATTTGGCGTTTCGTAGGAGAAACGGCGTCGTTGCTCGTCGTAATTGATATGACTAAAATTTTACGCATATTCTGAGAAAAACCTTGCCAACAAACATGCGCGATAGCTAGTGCTGAAACAGAAGACGAGCCTTTTGTCGCTCCTATTCATTCGGCTCCATTGACGGTGGTGTTACGCCGTTGAACTCCTGCAACAACCGGGACAGCTTACTGCTCTCCCACAGTTGATCACAAAATACTCTAAATCGGCACCCACTTTCCTAAATATTTCAAAAGAAAAAGGAAAGCTTTTAATGTCAAGGCTACTATTTAATTTCCCAGCTAAGTAAAACAACTTAGCGCAGACTCGAAGTAACGCTGCCTAGTAACTTTAATTGAAAAACCGGAATTTCGGTAATGTTGGCATATTCCATTTCAGCATCTAGCGCACAAGACGAACACAGAGTGAAAAAATTCGGCAGATCCCAAGCCTTGTGGGAATAGGTGTTATGCGAAGCAGTCAGCGAGTAGTCTATGCTGCATGTTTTGGCATTCAGCGAAGCGTTGTTGGGAGGTGGATCGACGTGTTCTTATAATCGTAGTAGTTGGGTGCACATCGTGGCCTTACCAGGCACATTGACCACATTGGCGTTTAAAGGGCAACTTATTGTCTGACGTAACGTCAGCACTCACTTTAGGGCACAGACGTGAGTATTATCGAAACGAAGCGCACTTTACGGTGCGACGATGTGAATATCATACGTAACCTTTGTTAGCGTATTCTCCGCGGTCGAGCAACGCTTGTATTTAGCTTGCTGAATCATAAGAATACGAATGAAATGTTTATTAGACTTCTATGACAGTGGAGCCAACACTGAAACCACAATTGACGTTAACCCTGCATGACGCCTGTATTATAGTACATATTTAATGTATATTGCTTTGTTATGAAATTAGCCAGAACTGTAACCACAATTGACGCTGCACCGACATTACGCCTGCATAGGGTCTTTTTCTAGAGCAGCCTCAAGACGTGGTGTGGCTCTTTGGTAGAATACCAGACTGCTACGCATAATGCTTGGGTTCGATTCCTGTTGGGACCAGGATCTTTATTCTTTCCATTCGTCAGGTCAACGCTGCCGAATTCAGTTTTTCTTTACGCGGTCGCATGTAAATTACCAATGCCTGTTGTCGCTGTTGGTTGGTTGGTAACAACTTTTTTGATGGTCCAGCAGAGCTTTCGCCGACTGGGCTTTAGGTCTCCCACGTGGGGACGTCGAGGCCTTGCCTCACCGCAGCCTCGCGGGCCTGCTGGACAGCCCAAAGTTGGTCGCCGAGGCTAGTGCTGCGCAAGGCAGCGGCCCACCGCGGCGGAAGGGTTCCGGAGGTAGCACCTTCCGGATTTTTGTCACAGTCCCAGAGCATGTGATTTAATGTGGCGACCTCAGTGTGCAGACCTTGCATATATTTGTCGGGTATGTACTCGGGTAGAGCCTGTTACACTGTGCGGGGTTGGGGTACGTGTACGTCTGCACTTGTCTGAGGGCCGCCGCCTGCGTCCTGTTCAGCGTGTCGCTGGGCGGAGGAAAGGTTCGGCGGGCCAGGCAGAAGGCCTTGGTAATTTCATTATAGCTGGTCAAGCGGTCTTTGGTGTTGCCCCATAGACGACGGTCGCCGGTGCGGTTTGTGAGCTCGCGCGCCTTGGCGTGTGCCGTCTCGTTTAGGTTGCGTTGAGTCTGATACATCTCCCATGTGAGCCGGAAACCAGATGAGTCTGGTTTGACATTCTACCGCCCGATGGACTTGGCTATTGCGCAGGATTCGGGCCGCTCGTCGCGAGATCCATCCTTTGGCAGAGTTTCTGATCGCTTATCTCGAGTCGCAGATGACCGTCGTGCACGTCGGATCCGTGAGTGCGAGTGCCACCGCCACTTCCTCCGCTTCTTGTGCGTGCTCGCACGGTATACTTGCTGATATTCTCGTTTGGCCTTTCCAATCGACGACCGCGACCGCGAATCGTGAGCGTTCTGCGTATTCAGCGGCGTCAACGAACCGCGCCCCCATTTCGTCTCGGTAAGTGTGAAGGAGAACTCTGGCCCTGCCACTCTTCTGCCTCGGTTGTGCTCCGGGTGAACGTTCCGTGGAATCGGGTCAACCCTTAGCGTTTGCCTGATCGTGTCTGGAACGGCGGCTTTCTGGCCATGTTGTGTGTGGTAACGGATGCTGAGAGTTTCCATGATCTGGCGTCCCGCTCTCGTGCTCGATAGTCTTTCTAGTTGTGAAGTGTGCTGCGCCTCGACGATTTCGCTAAGCGTGTTGTGAAGCCCAAGTTGAAGCAACAGGTGCGTGCTGGTAGACTCGGGTAGCACCAGAGCTATCTTGTACACCCTGCAGATGAGGACTTCTCGCTGTTTCTGGAAAGATATAAACTGTCAATCTCCTGTGGCGCATACCCGCTTACCGTATACGGGCATGTGCCACATGTGTCTGGAGTAAAGGGTTTGCCGACGTACGCGGCAGGATATTCGCGTTATTCATGTCATGACAAGGCAGTCATATTCGTCGAACCCTCTACCCTCCCATTCCAATTTTGGTCTACACTAAGTTAAGGAGACAATCATGAGAGCACCCATACGTAAGAGGCTAGATAGATAGATAGATACGTAGATAGAATTGCTCAAAGTGCCAAAGGTTTGCTAAGAAATGCTTCGCATTTAAAATTCGGCAGACCACACTCCTTGTGGGATCGATTTCATGCGAAGCACTCGTCGAGTAAGTGTCTCTTCTGCATTGTAAATGCGAAGAATTTCGTAGCAAACTTCTGCGACTTTGAGCGCGTCTATCTATCTATCTATCTATCTATCTATCTATCTATCTATCTATCTATCTATCTATCTATCTATCTATCTATCTATCTATCTATCTATCTATCTATCTATCTATCTATCTATCTATCTATCTATCTATCTATCTATCTATCTATCTATCTATCTATCTTTGTGCTCTCCTGGCCGTTTCATTAATCGGGTGCATACCAAATTTGGTATGGCATAGCATGACCGTTTTACGAATATAAATGACAGGTCATAACATGAAAATCATGACATGCATGTCATGAACAGCACGATTTACATTCCACGCCCTTCGGGCTCTTGCAGCCGTTTCGGTAATTTCATATATACCAAAATTATTATGGCATTACAACAGCCATGACGAACATAATGACAGGTCCTAACGGGAAAATCATGACATGCATGTCACGTGCAGCATGATTTACATGACATGGTCGCGGGGCGCTCACCGCCGTTTAAATGAATGGATATACACGAAAACTGGTATGACGAGGCATTTCTATATTACGGACATAACTGACACGTGGTAACATGAAAAGCATGACATGCATGTCATGTAAGACATCATTTATATGCCACGCTTATGGCGCACTCGCGTCCGTTTCGCTATATTGACGTAAACCAATACTGCTATTGCGCGATATGGCTGTATGACAAACATAAATGACAGGTGGTAACTTGAAAATCATGATATGCCTATCATTTACGGCATGATTTACGTGCCAAGCTCATTGTGCAATCGCGGCCGTTTCGCTAGCTTGATATACACCAAAATTGCTATTGCGTGACGCGACTGTATGACGAACGTAAATGAGTGGTGGTAGCATGAAAATTAAGACATGCATGACATGTACGACAAGTTTTACGTGGCACACTCATGGCGCATTCGCGGCCGTTTCGCTAGATTGATACACACCAAAGTTGCTATTGCGAAATGTAACTGTATGAGGAACATGAATGACACGTCTTAACATGCGAATCATGTTATGCATGTCATGCATGTCGAGATTTACATGCTACGCGCATAGTGCATTCGCGGCCGTTTCACTAGCTTGATATACACCAAAATTAGTATTGCGCGGCGCGACTGTATCACGAACGTAAATGAGAGGCGGCAACGTGAAAATCATGGCATGCAAGTCATGTACGACATGATTTACATGCGATATTGATGGTGCACTCGCATCCATTTGGCACGTTTGATATACATCAACATTGGTATTGCGTGATGGGATTGTATGAAGAACATTAATGATAGGTCTTAACATGCGAATCATCTTAGGCATGCCATGTATGGTATGATTTACGTGACAAGGTCATGGTGCGCTTGCGCCCGTTTGGTTAACTGGATATATACCGATATTGGCATGGCATGACACGAGTGCTTGATGAACATAGGTGGCAGGTCATGCATTGTATATACCAGAATATACGTTTCATTAGCATGGTATACGTATACCAAATTGTGCACGCATGCGTGCACAGCTAACATGCGATGTATGGTGAACCGGATGCCATGGCATGAATGATTTCATTTGGCTCGAAGAAAAGCAAGGCGACGTATGCAGCTTTTTGCTGGCTGCTTCGCATTACATCGATTCCCAGAGTGCGTGGGTTGTGGAATTTTTTTAGCGGCGAAGAACCTTAGGGCCTAGCCTTGTACCCCCGCGTCTAGCATAGCTCTTGTTTACCCGCTCGCTCCCAGCACGTGCTCTGGTTTGAATAGAGTCCCCTAACAGGTTTAACCAACAGAACATCAATCATAATTTTAACAGAACAATATAAAACACCTAGAAGCACAAATGCTTTATGCCAGTCGGCGATTTCAACGTAGACATTATGGACTTCAGGTCCTGCATTCGCGTCGACGCTTACTGCCCGCTGTCATGGTGGTTAGAAAATCGTTGCTACAGTCGAGACATACATGTGTGTGTCAATCAAAAAAATGGTCACGATAGACGAACAACAATCATAATTGTGAAAAAACCATATAAAACACCTACAAGCACAAACCCTTTATACTAGTCGGCGACTTGAACGTACACATTTTAGACTAAAGGACCGAGATTTGTCATCGACTCTTTATGTCACGTTATGTCACTCAATTTACATTACATGGGGCAAGGCTCGGGTAACATACGTGAGACACAAAAATGTTGAACAATACACTAATATCAATAATAATTGTGACAGAACAATATAAAACTCCTACACCTACAAGCACAAACCCTTTATACTAGTCGGCGACTAGAATGCAGACATTATGGACCTTAGGACTTGGATTCGCCCACTCGTCATCATTCACTTCGTGGAGATGCAGTATATGTTACGTCTCGATACGCTCGATGATGCATTTCATATGACTGAAAACAAACAACCAACAGGGGAACGTGCATACACCTCGTCTTTGCCAACTTCAGGCTAAATCCGATCGAAGAACTATTGGCTCTACATTTCACGGAACACAAAGCAGTAATAATGAAGGCCAAACGTTATCCACATCTCAACACGACATATGAGTTACGACCAGTAAAACACATTGTACAGAACTGTTGACACGCGTTGTCACTCATTTACATGCGCGAGTGGGTAATGTCACGGAAGATTCTCGGTTACCGAACGATCCCCTGTGGTTCGCCCCCTCGTCATCATTCATTTCATGGATATGCGTGAATTTTTTATTCTTCGGACGCATCAGGTCAACACTGCCGATGTCGGTTTATGTTAACGCTCTCGCATTTAACTTACCAATGTCTCTTCTCGCCGTTCCTGGATAGATAAAAAACTGTCAATCACCTATGGCGTATACCCATATCCCGCGGCCCGTCGTATACTGGTATCCGGCACACGTGTCTGCAGGAGAGCGTTTGACGACGTACGCGACAGGCTTTTCAGGTTATTCGTGTCATGACTAGACAGTCATATTCGTCACATCCGTTTACCCTCCCATGCCAATTTTGGTCTACAACTGGTTAAGGATGTGATCACGAGAGCACCCGGACGTAAGCGGCTGGATAGATAGATAGATAGATAGATAGTAGATAGATAGATAGATAGATAGATAGATAGATAGATAGATAGATAGATAGATAGATAGATAATACTATCTGGGGTTTAACGTCCGAAAACCACGATATGATTACGAGAGACGCCGTAGTGGAGGGCTCCGAAAATTTCGACGACTTGGGGTTCTTTTGCACCTAAATGTAAGTACACGGAGATAGATAGATAGATAGATAGATAGATAGATAGATAGATAGATAGATAGATAGATAGATAGATAGATAGATAGATAGATAGATAGATAAAAAACGCCAGGCCTGCGCTGAAACCGCAGCACAGTCACAGCGAAAGCTGGAAGAGCGGCGTTTCTAGAGCCCGTTAAGCTCTCTTGGGGCTGCAATACAAGTACACTAGAAAGGTACCCACTACGCCATAAATCACAATTTTTGTGAAGTTGGGAAGCACCTACTAAGCCATTATTCTTCATTCCGCGGAGAAGCGAGGCACCAGCTACACGTCTGTAAGGCATTATGTGCACTTTGTGGCGCGACGACCGATGACGATGAAGAATTATGGCTCAGCCCTTTGTAATGGGTTGGAATCTTTAAACGGCCCACCAGTTATGTAATTTGAATTGGGTGACGCCCGGTCGCTATTTCTCTCTCCCGTCATGCATGCTGTATAACATACGTTGACGTGGGAGAGAGACGGGGGGGGGGAACTTTACTGAATCCCCGAGGAAGTGGATCATGCGCTTATGTGCTTCCTTGGCCACCAATACAAGTGCATTTGCGAGGAACCCACTACGCTATAAATAATTGTAATTTTTTAGAAGTAGGGCAGCAGGCACTGTGCCATTTTTCGTCATTCTAAGGAGAGCGCTGGTACCTGCTAAACGCATGTAAGGCATTATGCGCACTTTGTTGATGCTGTGCCTGATGACGATGAAGAAATATGGCAGAGTCTTTTGTAATGGGTTGGAAGCATGAACAACCTACTCGTTGCGCAATTCGCATTGTGTGACGCCTGGTTACAGAATTCGCGTTGTGCGATGCTTGGTGCTTATTTTACTCTTCTACTACGCTATATCGCATATGCTAATGTGGTACCTTCCCGACATGAAGCCTGTATAGGACCTTTTTGCAAAACAGTTTCAAGCACCGGCATGGCTCAGAGGTTGAATACTGGGCTCCCACGCAGAGGGCCCAGGTTCGAACCTCATTCCATCCTGGAATTTTTTTCTTATTTCGTTTTTTTCCTATCTCGAGCGATACTGGTTACGGACACCGGCGGCGGCGGCGGCGGACAACTACGGCGCCACAAACGGCCGGTGAAATGATCTCATAACAGCTTTCGCTGTTAAAAAAACTCAAAGTGCCTATGGTTCGCTAAGAAACGCTTCGCATTCAAAAAACCATCGTCTGTCACTCTGTCCTTGCCCTGTGTTGTGCGTTAGATGTGCAAAACACAATAAATATTTTGCCGTTTGTTCTATACCGGGCGACGAATTCTGTGGCAGTACGGTCAATTCTGCGCTGCCAAAGCACACACTTTTTCACTACGCTTCTGCATGGACACTTCGAAAGTAAACTTTTCTAGATTACGTCGCATAAAAGGATACATATTACTTGTTTCTTTTCATTTTTTATTTAATCTATATATATCTCTTCGGTATATTACGTTCATTATGTTTCGGATTGCGAGAAAGCTTATCCCGTGAAAGATTTTTGTTTTTTGCTGTTTCTTGATTTCTGGTGTCAACACTCTTTCCTGCCCCCTGAAACAACGATGGCGCTGATGGGTTGGAGCAGGCACGCATCGAATCTTGTAAACGAGCATGAGTGATTGCTCATGAGTTGATAAGTATTCATCAAACCGGAAGAAACGAAGATAGTGGCGCACTGTAAAACATTTTGTTGTCTGCGTTCACTCTGGAAGAAAGGACTTGTATTGTACTCACTGGTGAGCACCAGTGAAAATTGATCTCTCTCATCGCGAGAGCCACATTGAAGCCGGCGACCTGGTACCTTCATGGAGAGCACCAGCTGGAAAGCAAAATTGTGATCACAAACAGAACGGGAGAGAAGCGACGCATTTTATCAACTGTGTTGTATAGATGGTCGGTATTTCCGCTGATACATGCACATCGATGATCGTTTACTGTAACGCCGGAAGCGTCGGCGTTTACTGCAGATAGATAGATAGATAGATAGATAGATAGATAGATAGATAGATAGATAGATAGATAGATAGATAGATAGATAGATAGATAGATAGATAGATAGATAGATAGATAGATAGATAGATAGATAGACGGACGGACGGACGGACGGACAGACAGAGAGACAGACAGAGAGACAGACAGACAGATAGATAGATAGATAGATAGATAGATAGATAGATAGATAGATAGATAGATAGATAGATAGATAGATAGATAGATAGATAGATAGATAGATAAAAACGGCCAAATTGCCCATGGTTCGCTAAAAATGCTTCGAATTTAATAAACTACAAAAACAGGGAGCCCTACTCGTAATTCAGACTCCGCGTTTTTGCAGATTGGACACGGCTCAGCGGACCGCATCACAATTTTCTAGTTGGCATGTAATGCATTCGATATCATAGACGCACGCGCTTGGCCATTCGCGTTTCATCTCCCAAATGTTACTGAAGGTTTTATTGAGTGGCTTTTCGTCCTGATTTATTTAGTATGATTTAACAGAACAAATATCGATGGCTAATGAGCGAACCAATGCAGCGAATATATGCTATATCCGTAGGAATAAATGATTTGTCATCGCGTTTCTGACGTGATGAATGAATTTAAAATCTCATAGGAGCTCCGAGTTGATCTCCGGAAGTTCCCACTGTGGTCGGATATGATTTCTACGGTTCGCACCAGTTTGCGAAATAGCGAATGTTAACGGAAGTGATTCACTGCTAGCAGGACAGTTGACGATGCTCTACCAAATGTAGAGCTTAAGACGCGTAATTAGAAGGTTGCGGGTTCGGGCCCCGCCAACGGAAAGTGTATTTCATCGTCCACTTTACTTCATTCAGTTTATGTCGTAGTTACAGCACTGCAGTTCAAAACAACAAATAAATAGCCCCGATGATGTCCTCGCCCTAATTGTAGAATTGATTTCATTTGATTGCGTCAAACCAAAAAACGAGCCCCTCGAACAGCTCCCGTTCTCTCGTTCACTCCTGCTATTCGGGCACTCGTGAGTCTGTACAGCGAAAGGAATTTCCCCCGAAAAAGAGCTTCACCTGCAAGCACACAAAAGGGAGCAATCTATTTTCCAATTGCGGTCGCTTCTGCATTTGCCGCAGCTCTCACGTACGTCTCCTGTTCGGGACATTTGCGCGAGCGTCGACCAACCTGTCTGGCAGAAATACTCGTTCCTTTATAGAATGCGCACAAGGTCACGCCTCTGGTACATGTAGCTGGCGGAGAAGATTTCGTTTACTTACGACAGATTACTATGGGTGCTATGCAGGATGGCCCGAGCTTCTCGGGAACACGAGTTTGCTCGGAGCTCGCACTACGGCGGTCATGACAGGAAGACAATGGGGAGCGTCCGATACCAGTGTTGATAAAAACGGCTACATGGACGAGCCTGGTGTCACAAACGCATATGCGGCATTTGCGGCGGTTTTCAAAGGAACACCGCGTCCGAACGCGTCAGCGCCGCCAATCAGTCAACATTTCAACAGTGTAGCGATGTCAGCGTGATTGCCACGCTATACTTTTGTCCACTGAACATCGCGCCTCCCATAGGCGTGTTCGTGGGCATTTGTCCTCTTTCAGGGAAGTTATTTTGTTCCCCAGGTGGCATAGAAATTTCAACTCTCGAAGGCAACAAGGGCGCACACGCAGCACTAGTTTCACTTCTCTCGAATATTACAGACAAATAGGTGAACGGGTTACTGCAACTTACATTACACGGCTGAAGAGTTTTCTGCAGTAACGAATCGGTACAAACAATAGCTTTACAAAAGATTACACTATCTCCCGCTAAAGGGGACCATGAGGCGATGCGAAGCCGGAGCACTTGCACGATCGCGTTCTGTTGGCATTCGTTGGGCATGCTACCGACCTCGCGTCGTGGAACGCGAAGAGGGACGCTACGCGCGTCGTATCTTCCATCTAGCCTGGCCGTTAATTCTCACAGGGCGAGCGGGGAACGTGGTCGACAGGCGGGCGAGAGGGGGCAGCGTAGGAGAGGAGAGAGAAGGGGAGGGGACGCGCGTGCGCTCGAGCTCGTCGCGGCGTTGCGCAGAAGAGAATTTCGGCATGTCTAGCCCGCGTTTCAGAGGAAGAGCGGAAAGGGGGAGGGGAGAGGGAAAGGGGAGAGGGAAAGGGGAGAGGGAAAGTGGAGAGGGGAAGGGGGAGAGGGAAAGTGGAGAGGGGAAGGGGAGAGGGTGAGTGAAGAGGAGGTGTGTGGAGAGGGTATGCGCATGCGCAGTAAGGGTGGTCACGCCGCACACCACCACCACCGGATTGAGCTCCGCCTTAAGATACTTCGCATCTAATAAGTAAATAGCAACATTTCTCACCGCAAATGCCACCAGCGGCACTTTCTTCATGCTGCGACTGGTACATCGTGAGCGTAGTGGAATCGGATGCGAGACATCGCCGCCACGTGATGATATAACCTTTAGTTCTTCGTGCGCGTGTGTAATATCATAAATGAATCGTGCCGCTCGCTGACCTTGCGGCGTGAGCAATGTTACTCGGCAAGAGTAAACGCGGTGGGCGGGCCCGATCTTCGCCGCGCGCGTCTGTCAATCAAACTGATCAACGCGAGAACTCGTGTACAAACTCGTTGATTCTGGAAAGGCCCCAGTTAAACTTGGGACTGTTATAAAACTCGTGTGACTGTCAAGCGTTTCATGCGGTGGACGCTAAGCGGCCGCTTCAATCCATTTAAGATAATTTGGTCAGCTTGCACTACCTATGCAAGGCTGGAGCCATCCGAGGAGCATGTGATCACCTAGCTTCTTCCAGCTTTTTACGTGGCTCGTTTCTCGGTCTGCTTCCGAGTGTAGACCTCGTTAGTTCGGTCTCAATTTTGATGGTAATAGTTAGCTCGGTCTTAATTACCATGATGTTAAATTGGCCACTCCTAATTGGCGAAGTTTTAATTAACGTGACATTAATGACTCATGCCTAATAAGCAACGTCTTAATCAATATGACGCCAATGAGCATTTCCCTTAATTGCACGACTCTAATAAGCGTGATCTTTGTGAGTAAGGTCTTAATTAGCTTGACTTTGATTAGCGCGCTTCTAATTAGCGTCGTGCTAATTGGTTTTCCCTCACAGCTTTACACGTATGTGTTAGCACGGTCTCGGTAAGACGTGGTTTAATTAGCTCTATCTGAGCATGGCCTGGATTAATTAGCATGGCCATAGCATGTCCTGACCTAATTATGTAGGTATACCACCAAACCACTTAGCTAATCAGGCGCACGCGTTCGGGAATCAGGCGCACGCAGCCGGGCGCACGCGTTCGGGAAGCTAGCAGACGATGACGAACAGGACGAAAAGGCCACGCTTGCCGCGCAACGCGCTAGAATGCACAGGCGGACCATGATTTTACGTGTGGGCGCGGCGAATAGCTCCAGCCGCAGTGTTGTAAAGCGCTGAACCGGAGCTAATCTCAGAGGCCGCGGTGCTGATTATTCCTGAAGATTAGTGCAGGCATTAAACACATGAAAATGAATTTAAACAGCCCGTACGTCTAACAAATGTCGTTGCTCTAAAAACGATTCCGAGTTTCGCCGAAGTTGGGCCATCCTGCATAGTACCCCATCACTGAGTTTTCCCTTTTCAAGCGAGGCTTCTTATGATTCAGAGATATCGGTGGATGTGTCGTATGCGGAAAACATACAGAAATCTGGCCCGTCGAGCTTCGCCAGTCACATGCCTACTAGTATGCGCTTTTTTCCAATAATTCATGCTCTCTCGATCGGGTGCTTGTCGGCACTTCGCCGCTCTGATATGATAATATTATCTCTTACCGATGTCGCTTGGTATTTCACGTTGCGTTACACGTTGCCACATTTCATTTTTGCCTTGGTGTGAACGCATGACCGTCGTTCGCTAGTAGCAACTGATGTGTTGCGCTGCCACTCACGTGGATAAAATCCGATTCCCGTGTTGGGGAAGGAGACGCAAGGGAGCATTGTGCAATGAGAAATACATAAAAATAAATAGCAGTAGTACTTCAGGGGCGCACACGCTTAAATAACTTGCCTCCATTTACCGCATAGGGTAAGAGCTCCTGAATTTTCAAGTGAAACTCGAAAGTTGGTGATATGGTGCTTCAAAAAACGCCAGGCCTGCGCTGAAACCGCAGCACAGTCACAGCGAAAGCTGGAAGAGCGGCGTTTATAGAGCCCGTTAAGCTCTCTTGGGGCTACTATACAAGTACACTAGAAAGGTACCCACTACGCCATAAATCACAATTTTTGTGAAGTTGGGAAGCACCTACTAAGGCATTATTCGTCATTCTGTCGATAAACGAGGCACCAACTACACGTCTGTAAGGCATTATGTGCACTTTGTTGACGCGACGACTGATGACGATGAAGAATTGTGGCTCAGCCCTTTGTAATGGGTTGGAATCATTAAACGGCCCACCAGTTATGTAATTTGCTTCGGGTGACGCCCGGTCGCTATTTCCCTCTCCCGTCATGCTGTATAACATACGTTGACGACGGAGACAGACGGGGGAGGGGAGTGAAGAACTTTACCGAGACCCCGAGGAAATGGACCATGCGCTTATGGGCTTCCTTGGCAACCAATACAAATGCACTTGCGAAGAACCCACTACGCTATAAATCATTGTAATTTTACTGAGACCCCGAGGAAGTGGATCATGCGCTTATGGGCTTCCTTGGAAACCAATACAAGTGCACTTGCGAGGAACCCACTACGCTATAAATCATTGTAATTTTTGAGAAGTAGGGCAGCAGGCACTGTGTCATTTTTTGTCATTCTACGGAGAGCGTTGGTACCTGCTAAACGCATGTAAGGCATTATGCGCACTTTGTTGATGCTGGGCCTGATGACGATGAGGAATTATGGCAGAGCCCTTCGTAATGGGTTCGAAGCATTCAACAACCTACTCGTTGCGCAATTCGCATTGTGTGACGCCTGGTTACAGAATTCGCGTTGTGCGACGCTTGGTGCTTATTTTACTCTTCAACCACGCTATATTGCATATGCTAATGTGCTTCCTTCCCGACATGAAGCCTGTATAGGACCTTTTTGCAAAGCATGTTTTCAAGCTCCGGCATGGCTCAGAGGTTGAATACTGGGGCTCCCACGCAGAGGGCCAAGGTTCGAACTTGAATTTTTTTCTTATTTAGTTTTTTTTTTCTTATTTCGAGCGATACTGGTTACGGACACCGGCGGCGGCGGCGGCGGACAACTACGGCGCCAAAAACGGCCGGTGAAATGATCTCATAACAGCTTTCGCTGTAAAAACCCCCCTCACCAACAAACCCTCGTCGCCCACAGCTGGTGCGCATGAAAGAAATAAGAAATCAAAAGCAATAAATTTTCTTTTCGCTGCGGGGGTTTCAACCCAGCTCCCGCCTATTTGAAAACGAGTGCCTTGACCACTAGGCCACGCGCAGAGGCTCGTAAAAAGCAAGATGAACTGAAGCATACGAATGCGGTATACCCAAGATGCAAAAAACAACTGGGAAGCAGTAAACTTGCTGTGGGCGCTTCATTCGAATATTCCGTGTTGATGTACTGAAAGCGAACTGGTGGACAACGCGTAAATTCTATATGAGGAATTGCACAATTGAGGAAAATTCCGACTTCGGAAAAATTGAATTCCTTACCCGGGTTTCCATGATCGCGTGATGGCCCTTTAGTTGGGCCGTTCTAGAGGCTGAAAAACCTTGAAGAGAACATGAAAGACGCCACGCTGAGTGAGTCCGAAAACGGCGTTCCGGGGACGGCCGCTAGCTATAATAAAACTGAACGTTTACGTTCGGAGGAAGCACTGCGCAATGCCGAAGAAAGAAAGAAAGAAAGAAAGAAAGAAAGAAAGAAAGAACTTTAGGTCAGGCACGCATTCACCAAGCTTCGCTTCCTCCCATTTTCCCGATAGGGCTAGGGTTCCTGATTTTATTTTTCATCTGAAAGCTTCCCTGTCACCTTCAATTTGGAATGACTCCGTATTAAGGTTGTAATACGTAGGCTAAGGCTCACAAAGAACACAAGGTGCGCGAGTCCGCAGCGCCATCCTCGCTGTTCTGCACATGAAACCAACCTGCCGTTTCCGTACGCCAACTGCTCTCACTAAGCAACAGCTCACTGGAGGAAGCGGACAGCGTTTGTGGTGGTAGTCCCATCATTGTAGCTGCGCCTGCCTGCAACAATCTAGATATTTACTTAAGGTTTTGCGTTTCCTGCGGAAAATAGCTGTGTTCTTTGACACAGTTTAGAGTACTTTCATATTAGGCGCATAATTTCAGAAAAATATTAAGTAAGAAACTTGCGCCACAGCTACTGCTGAAACTGATAACCAGACAGCTGTCGTTCCTGTTCATTTGGCTTCATTGACAGAGTGCTGATACTGCATGTGCCCAACGTAGTCCTGTAAATTGACCACTACTTTCCTAAAGAAGTGAATAGGAAATCGTTAATGACAAGCGTACTATCTAGTTTACTAGACAAGCGCGACGGCTTACCGCAGTCCCGCAACTAAGAACACAGTGTTTTAAATGAAATTGCGTCAGCTTGGCAATGTTGGTATATTCCATTTCAGAATCTAGCGCATAAGAACGGAGTGAGTGAAAACCGACGAAGGCAGGCGCTGTCTTCGTCGGCTGCCACTCGGTCCTTCCCTTCAGATGTGTGTGTTGGATGTTGAAAACACACTAAATGGCTTACCATTTGTTTTATAGCTGGCGACAAGATTCTGTGGCAGCACAGCCAACTCTTCCGAGCCTTTTTACTACTCTGCTGCATGTTGTCCCACTTTTTCACTACGCTGTTGCATGTAGTCCTCGATGGTAATTCTTTCTAGATGACGTAGCATAAAGGAAAACCTAATAACTATTTCTTTCCTTTTTATGTTCAATAATTTTTGCATTGCGAGAAAGCTTATCCCGTGAGGGATTTTTCTCTTTTTGCTGTTTCTGGTTTTCCGGCGTCGATATCGCGCTTTCCCGCCCTCTTAACAACGATGGCGAAGATGGGTTGAAGTAGGCACACTTCGAAGTTTGTAAGCGAATGCGAGCGATTGTTCATGGTTCGATAAGTATTATTCGAACACAAAAAATAAAACACACACATACAGATGCGTTCCGAAACATTTGATTGTCCACATACGATAACGTGGAAAGGATTTCTATTGTACGCAGTTGACAGCACCAGTTCAAATCGATCTCTCTCACTGCCATAGCCACAGTAACGCCGGTCACCTGGTAGTTTACAGGGAGGACACCAGCTTGAAGAAAAAAAGTGCGATTAGCAAAAATAAATGATAGAAACGACGCATTTGGTAAAGTGCCTTGCTGACATGGTCGGTTTTTGCGGTTGCTCATTGTCACAGATAAAAAGACGTCGAGGATGGCGTAATTTAACACTGGACGCATCATGGATGCAGGCATTACTATAAGAGCGATTAGAGCGCTTTATTATGATAAAATTACCAGCATGCTTCGACTGTGCATTGCGTCCTCTGTTTTTTTCAAGACATCGGAGGCTCTCGCCTGTTACGGACGCGTTGATGTGCATTATATGGTTCACAGCGTGCTTTTCTCTGTGCAAAAAAAAACTTTTTGAAAATAAAGGAGGGGGGGGGGGGCAGCTACGCACTTGCGATGCTAAGAATGAGGAAACAGCGGAGCCGGTGGCGTTCCCCTCCACCTTTCCCTCGTCTTCCACCTCACTTCCCTTACCCTCCTCTTCAGCGTAAGTTGTGCTCAACGTAAATGTAACTGGTAGCCAAACTTCCATAGAAGCCCGTGTGTTCCTAAAATGGCGGCTCAACAGCTGCTCATGGGGCTTAGCTCCATCTCAACAGTTCCGAAAGGCAACGAAAGCGCTGTTGCGTTTTCTTAAGGACACCGGACTGATTCGCCGTTTGTGATGTCAAACGCAGAACTCTTACGCCGGCTGAAAGAGTGACTTTTCTCTCCTCCTCTCTATCTTTCCTTCCCCCTCCCCCAGTGCAGGGTAGCCTACCGGGCTCAGCCCTGGTTAACCTCCCCGCCTTTCTTTTATTCTTATTCTCTCTCTCTCTTTGAAACTATATTCATTCCAACGTTCCATCATTTGGGATGCTGAGGGCCGGGGTCAAAAAGCCTCTTCACGGGCTTGTCTAGGATCACGGCCCCGTACAAAGGTGTTCCCTCCTCTGTGTGAGAAGGGAACATTTCCGACGGAACAAAATTTAAAGCCGACGTGAAGGAATATTTTGGAAACAAGTGAGATTATTTCGTTGGCACTAGCACGCCGTTTCATCTAAAAATAGTTTTCGTAAATCCCTGACTGCTAAGGACTCGCGCTAAGGCTGGCCGGCGAGTCCTTGACGAGTGCACTTCAAGTCAACGCCAGCTAAACTAATATCGGCTCATGACTAGACAGTGGGGTGTAAGTGTACTGCCGTTTAACTCGCCTTGGTTTTACTATGAAACTTATTCTTGGAACTTTTATTTGGCGTTCGCGGCCTCTTCAAAGATGGATTGAAGTAAGCAACAGCCAAATTCTCATACCTACACCATTGCTTAGTTGCTTCGCACAGACGCAGGTTCCTGAAAGTGCACACTGCTGGTGTGCTTCATTTCTAACAAGCAGAAATGACGCGTAGTCACGCCAAGATTAGGATATTTCAGTTTTACACAATGGTTACAATAACGCAATTTTATTACACTGCGCACAATGAACACCAAGTGTTGTAATAAGTACAAAAAGTGCGCGGACGTACGTGCACAATCTTTTGACTAATGTTCCGATAAATGAATGTCACGTGTAACGTATTCGCAATGCCCACGAACTATAGGTGGCGCGCCGTGCTTTTCAAGATGGCGCCAGGAGGAGGGTCAACCCGTTTCTTAGCATAGGAACAGATAGGACGTGCGGACGTACGGACCGTGCCACTTTCACCGGATGAAGTCATGAGCTGCGCTGAAATGGATATGAGACTAAAATACTTTCCCAAACCATGGAAAGTGCTAAGTACTCGCCACCTAATTATTTACTGCGAAGTGAAAGGTTATATTTCAGCTCCGTTACTGTGCATAACGATGCTTGCGAAATCCTGTGCGTGCTACATAAACCTGTATGAACTAGAATTGACGTATGAGCTGAACGGCACTCCGAGGTAGTACGTACCGAGCCTGCCTGACGGATTTGCCGCAGTAGTAGGCCGCCAGCGAGTAGCGCCATCGCTGCTGCGCGTGATGATGGCTTGCTAACATAAAAGTGTTCTGTGATAATACCCCGTCGTCATTACTTGCGCAGTCGAAAACGCGGAGTTACGTCTTCAACGGAACACAAGCATTTAACATGCCATTCAGTAGCGCTTGTGTCACAGCCATGCTGAGACTCTAGCCGTGTGTACTTCACTGGCATGTTGCAGGTTCGATCTGCACGATCGAAACATGAATATCGAAAAGAATAAACACGTATGCTTTTCGCAACGTCGAAGAAGTTCGCCGAGAGGCGTGGATTGTGGCCGTGACTGCACGTTCCATCGCTCTAACCATGTCGCTTCGTTGGACGAGCACGAGCGTGTCGGCGGCATGCGGCGCTCCATAATATCCACAATAATTGTGATACATGCAATGCACAAGAGGAACTATGCTTTTATTTTGATCTCGCTCAAGGATATTATACATTAAATACAATCAAAGTGACTTACGAGCGTGAAAGAACATTAACGCACGAGGGGACGTGAAGTGCAACTCGCTCCTCGTGAGTTAGCGGCTGGTGGTTCATCGTCGCTGTCACTCTCGCTGCTTTCACAGTCTTCTGCGTCCAGTGAAAAATCCTCGTCGTCAAGATGGTTTCTTTCAACATCACTGCTGAAAGCAATCTGAAGAATTTCCTGCCCCGAACGACTTCGACCACTCCGCGTCACCACGTTTACAATTAGACAGACGTCTGGGCGCGGAGAACGTTTTGCTCTCAGACCGGTCAACAAGCAAATCGCTTGCAGTGTGCTGCCACCTATCAACAAACGTACAAAAACAAGCGGCGCAGCGGTGGCGATGAAACCCAACACACTGGCGAAGGACGGCGTGGATGGAAAGCGTTCGCTCCACGAAAGGCGTCGAGCAGACGCGTCCTCGAATGATTGAAACGTCGCTCGCACGATTCGTAACAGCGCTTTGCTGACGAAGGATAGAGGCTCTATTTTAATGTATCGCCAACTTTAGATCGCTCAGTTATACATGAGCACATCGCGAGCCCGCGCGACCTCCCTCCCGCGTGCAGTGTTATGGGACTCATGCACTACAAGAAACACTGACCAATTATATATGCAAGTAAAACAGGATGAGCTTCAACTGACTATGTCAGACGATAACATTTAACTTACCTACGTGGCTACAGAAAGCCTCGCGAAGCTGATAGTATGTGTACACTGTGGGCTAGCCTTGAAAGCGCGAGTTGCCACGTATTTTCACGAAAACTTCGCGTCTCGCAAGAACGAATCAGATTTCTCGTGTCACGGAGGGGCCGGTTTCTTCACTGATGCAGGGAACATGCAAAGTCGTAGTGTTCCTTTCTTGCCAACGCGTTAACACTGAGGCTAGCACAGCCGAACAAGGGAGCGACTGCATAGTGCCGCCATTTTGTCGTCTACTAACCCTCCTCGAGAGGACGCTCCTGAATTCCGCTCGGTGGCGCGACAGTCTATGGGCATTGCGAATACAGTCATGCGAATTGTAGCGCGATAGATAACTTAGTGGTCTGCTCACCAATAACAGGAAGAATAGTAGGCCCTGCGTGTTCACGAAAGAAACCGGGTCGCAGGAATACCGATTCACGAAAATACAGCGAGAACAGTACTCCGAACCGTTGTCCCGGTTTCTTATCCAGAAGACTTAGGTCGCCATGCGTACGCGTGTTGTTATCGCATCCTTGCACAGCACATCATTTCCGCGGATAAAGAGGCAAGCGCTAGGCATTTAACGTTCTCCGCCACTTCCCGTTGCCCGTTGGACACTGTATTCAACACTTTCACCAACGGTGAGACACACCTGACAAGCCTGCGCACAGCAAGAACTCAATTCTGACCACAATATTTCAGAGAATGCGTTCAAGTGGGAAACACCAAAACACGTGAAGGGGCGTGTTGTCTCAGACGAATTTTACGAGCGCGCTTTTCCTTGCACCACAAGGGCTGCACTGAATGATCAAGGCGTGCGCCTCTCGTCACAGGAAGCCGAGACAAAGGTGTTTCTAGAGTTACTGTATATGATACCTTTAGGTAGCATATACAGTAACTCTAGATTTTTATAATAATTAAGCAGTATCATAAATTCTATCCAGATTGCACCTACATCATATTCAAGGGAAAGAAATGTGTCATTTGTAAAACATAAATACTGGCCCTTGAATAAAACTTCGTTTTTCGCTATTCGTGTTTGTTCCCTCCACACCTAGTCGCACTTGAATCGCAGCACCGATAACTCCCCTTGCTGATGTCGCTAGTAATAGGTTCTGAACTGAACTTCGCGCAAAGTTTTGCGACCTCTTTGGATAGAGCTTGTTGTGCTGTAGTAACGCACCGGAGGTGGCGCTCTTCATTAGCTATGCGGCTCTGCTATGGCACGTGCGGGCGCTCATATTGGAAGGAATCTTAGGATTCGTTACAATCCACGGTTCCAGTCCACGCTTTCAGTCCACACTTCGTTTACCGTCTTAGGACGTCAAAGGAAGCGTGGACGGCGTCCCTTGGCGGCTCAGATGATGGTAGAGTCTTGGTCACGAGATACTCGCCATGGGAACAGTGAGCGACGTGCCCAGGCGAGAGGAGTCCGTGCGCATTGTTGGCGCGAAGTAGCACGTCGCCGGTCAAGTGGTTCCCCGAAACCACCATGGAGACCTGGACGCCGTCCGCTGGTGGTGGGATGGATACATGCGGCGGTGGTCAGCTTGCGGGTTCCAAGGCTGAGGAAGAGTGACGGCGTTCCTCAGGAGGACGCGTTACCTCAAGCTAGCAGCTGGGGTAGAGAAATAGACGGAACGCCTGTTTTCTAGGCCGGCTGTTCCATTCTGCCCCTTCGTCTTTCTCGTCTTCGCGCTGCCTAGCGCGCGGCCTTGCGCGAACAGCGCTGCCTTCCTTGCAATATATATATATATATATATATATACGTAGATTATGAAGAGTGTGTCTTCGGTTGCCGTAACATAATTAGGAAAAAAGATATACGCTTCTAAAAAACTGTTTATTTGTCGACGTTTGGATCGGAGACCGATCTTCATCAGGATATATGTATATATATATATATATTGTAATGACGAAGAACGGCACCGTGGTTTGGGCGCTCGCACGCGCTGAATTGGGTAGTGCAAGGAAGAGAAGGACGAAGCTTAGAGAAATAGAACAGCCGGCCCGCAGCAAGGGTGCTGTCTCTGTTCTCTTCCCTTACAATGGCGCAGTCTACGACCATCGAACCGTAAGCGTACCCGCTCCTTCGTCCATGGCATCCGCCAACGTACGGCCGCAGTAAGCGCGGGTTGAGGACGGCGTCCAGGCCTCCTCGGCACCTGCTCATCTGCCGCCAGTGCCACCACCGTTCTGGGACTGCGTCTAGGCCTCCTTGACGGCTCCGAGCCGTTTCACCGACGCCGTGATACCTTTTCACGAGCAGGGACGCCGTCCACGCGTCCTTGACGATGTATTCATCCGCTGTGAGGACCGGGGCCGCCGCGTACACCGTGGACACCGCCCATGGCTCGTCGCGCGCCTCAACCGACAACGGTGCGGAACTCTTACGCGTCCTCACGGAACTCTGTCGTGAACACCACCGCGTGATGTCGTTGAACTCCGGGTTCTTGCCTGCGGCTTCACCATCGTCGGGCGTTTGGGCAGTGCCTGTGTTCCGGGTCTTTCAGGACGACGTCTTCGGGTGGGTTGAGACTATCAACTCGCTCGGCACCCACTACGCCTGGTCGGACCATCAAAAATGGCTGATTTCCGTCGACCGCCTTCGCGATGCCGCCAAGGCATGGCATGCCTACGAAGGCGTCCGGCAGCGATCCTGGTCGGAGTGGTGTGCGAAGTTGACGAGTCTCTTTCGCCCACTTTTTGATGTCTGCGACCCCCTGCCTACCGACCCACTGTCTACCGCGGATGGGAGCTGTGAGACGCAGAATCCCGACGGTGCAGCTCGGGCCCCCAACCCCCTGCCCTCTCACGGTGACCGAGATCGTGAAGGGCACGGCGCAGCTGTGTCCGCTACCTGCTCCACGGACAGCTTCGCGGAGTGCCCCGCGGCAGTCGTTGACACTAGCCGAGATGTTTACTTCTCCCTACAGATATCCGACTTCGTATCGGTACCCACCACAGGACCATCCTTGACAAAGACTAAGACCGTCTGCGAGCCACAGCAGCCGACGAGCCGGCCTCCAAGCTGTCCAGCGCTAGAGTGCCAGGAGGCATCGGGCGACGTCAGCCGTGTGTCGACGTCTGCTCCATCGCAACCAGCCAGTGACGAAACACTAACCACCACTCCCGGTTGGGCCCACAGTCAGGAGCAACATCATTGCCGACCGTCACCGCAGTCATTGGCCGAGTGTGCGGACGCTCGCCCCCATCCAAGCACCGATTCCCTAAAGCAAGCTGAGGTGCTTATCCCAGCTGGGTTCGTTGACGCCAAAGACTTGCCAGTTCAGGACATGTCTCAAGCTAATGACACGGCTTCTGACCAGTACGGCTCAAATGTTTGCGACCCTTTGGCAAGGACAGTCACCTCGAGCACCTTGGGGAACATAACGGCAATACAACCACAAGAGTATGAGCTGCATCAAGAATCAGCTCGGAAACTCGCTCGCACTTCGTCCCACATGGGTAGGAGAGCACAACGACCCAGCTCGACCCACCGCGAACAGCGCCACCAACTCCACACGATCCGACATTCAAGAGTTGCGAATACGCACTGCCTTCCCCAGTTCATGGATTTGCGGCGCGACCAGCGTCAAATGAACCTGTGGCAATCCGGAAACAGTCGGGTCCGCCCACCAGAGACGTCGCCGACAAGTTTTCAGAAGACGCCGCACTATGGACAAAACCGACCACAGCGACAGAGCCAATTCCGCCCGCCAGAGAACACACTGGCAGATCTCCAAACCAAGTCAGAGCGTGGCCGGGACCGACCACCAAGATGCAGCCAGTGCCGCCCACCAGAGACACAGTCGGCAACTGCGGCCGCTCGCAGTCATGGCCGAGTGTAATGACGAAGAACGGCACCGTGGTTTGGGCGCTCGCACGCGCTGAATTGGGTAGTGCAAGGAAGAGAAGGACGAAGCTTAGAGAAATAGAACAGCCGGCCCGCAGCAAGGGTGCTGTCTCTGTTCTCTTCCCTTACAATATATATATATATATATATATATATATATATATATATATATATATATATATATATAGCTATATTGACTCTTTAATCAAAAACATACCACCCACACATGAGTCTTTCTGCGCGACACAAACCATTTTCTACGGGAAATATCGGACGTAAGATTTCCAGACGGCGCATTCCTGGTAACGTTGGACGTTAGTTCACTCTACACGAATATACCACATGACGATGGTATCAGGGCACTTGTAGAATCATATGGCAACCACAACCCTGACGCATATCCAAGCAAAAAGGTAATTGCAATTTTAACCCGACTTGTCCTCGAACTGAACAGCTTCGAATTTAACAACCAGTACTACCTTCAAATCAGCGGCACGGCAATGGGTACAAGAATGGCCCCAAACTACGCTAACATATTCATGCATCACATAGAGTCCAATTTCCTTTCAGGCTGTGATATCAGACCTTCATTCTATAAACGGTACCTAGACGACATATTCATGATTTGGACTGATTCAGAAAACGAACTCCTCAAATTCATACATGCCTTTAACCAAGCACACCCCAGCATCTCTTTTGCGTACTCCTACTCTAACACTGAAATAAGCTTCCTGGATGTACACATTCGAATAGAGGATGGCGCGTTGGTCACTAGTGTATACAGGAAACCTACGGACAGGCAACGGTACCTGCACTTCAAAAGCTGCCACCCGCGCCACTGCAAGACCAGTATTCCCTATTCCCAGGCACACAGATTCAAAAGAATCTGCTCTCGCTCTGAGGATTTCCAAAAAAACACCGCACGTATGCGCGAGGTACTCCTCCATCAAGAATACCCACCAGCTATCATTGATGACGCGATCAAAAAAGCGGCAAATCTGGACCGCCAGACTTTACTACACCAACAAAAAGATACCGATCAGCAGCGCAAGAAAAATCTTGTATTAACTTTCACAAACAACCCACCCAACATTAATAAGATCTTAAAAAAACACTTTAACATATTGGAACAGAGCAAGCGACTATCCAAAATTTTCACTTCCCCTGCGGGTGTGGTATACAGGCGGCCAAGAAGTATCAGGGATCATTTAATAAATTCAAAGATAGGCACAAAGCCCCAAATCGGGTGTCGCCCTTGCGGAAAAGGAAGATGCAAAGTATGCAAGCACATGCAGACAACAACCGTGGCGGAAAGCACACACTCAAATTTTAAGCACAAAATAAGTGGCGCACTTGACTGTGACTCAAACAACGTCATATACCTTTTGGAATGTGGGGTATGTAACATGCAATACGTAGGCCAGACAGACACGCCTTTTAGAATTAGGTTCAACAACCATCGGTCACATGCACGTTCCCTGCCTGGCCTTCCACTTTCTAAACATGTCGCATTGAAAGATCACAGTTTCGAGGGTATCAAGGTTACACTCTTGGAAAACAATTTTCGAACAACCAGAGAAAGGGAGCAACGTGAATCATACTTTATATACAAATTCGACACGATAAAAAGTGGAATCAATGAACACCCGGGAACCCTCTCCGCATTACGATCATTAAAAAGCGCAAACGCCAATCTCTAATCAGTCCCCGGCCCCTTGCCGCCCAGTAAGAGCATAACAATGTTTTGAATGATAGCGCTCCTCGGTGCAGCCTTGAGCTTAGCATCTCACTAACCAGGATTCATCTGCCACTTCAAGCACAGCCGGCATGCACAGATAAGTGGTCCCGGACGTCGTACAGTGTTGTGTACATCATACAGCACTGCACTTAAACTGTCATTACACGAACAAGCTTTTAGTCGGTCTTTTTCCTTTACAACCCTTACCTTTTTCTACATCTTTTCCTCTTGCAAAAAGAGCCGATGCGCTTAATAAATATTGACGACGCGACTACACTACCGGCCACTTCGGGTCTTACATCCAGGCCGACACGGAAAAACATACGCTGAAAGCCCTCACTGTCCACCCCACCAATTACTTTAACGCGGTAAACGACGAAGAAGGACGTCAAAAACGCCACCCGTGGCCCCACACCGGAAGGGGCCATACTAAATGCGCGGGGTCATTACATTGCCCGTTTGGGGGAAGATGGGTGCGCAGAGGCTCTATTGTTGTCGCTGCCTAAACGAACACAATGTCCGCGACAAGCAAAACCCTTCTCACTGACCCTCCGGACTTTTCTTTGCTCTTCTTTTCTTTTTTTTTTGTGTGTGTATTGCTGTTGTTGTTGTTGTTGTTGTCGTGGTTCCCCCCCCCCCTTTTTTTCTCCGTTATTTCCCTTCCTTTCTGTCCTTTCCCTTCCACTCTCAACATGCTATAAGAGGACACACACACGCTGTAAATATTGTTATGTCCTGAAGAAGACGGGGCTCCCGTCGAAACGTAGACAAAATAAACAGTTGTTTTTATGAAGGCGCATATACTTTTATACTTATAACCTTGCGGCAACCGAAGTTACTCTTCCGTATTTAAGTATATATATATATATATATATATATATATATATATATATATATATATATATATATATATATATATATATATATATATATATATATATATATATAGTATTTATATATGAGAATTAGCAGACAGTAATATCAAGGAAAGTATACGGTATGTTATTTGTAGTAATTAGGATATAAATGTGAAGAAAGTAAAGTGGACGAAAATATAACGTGCAGCCGGCAGGGACCGAACCTACGACCTTCGAATAACGCGCCCCGTGCTCTACCACTCAGCTACGGCGGCGGTCATCGTCCCGTCCACTTAAAGGGACACTGAAGCACTTTTTAAAAAAAACGAGGTTATGGTGTCATAATAAGTAATTTTGTTCGGCGAACTCGGAAATCAAGTCGAAAATTTGCATAAACCAACGCAAAACACTTTATTTTGCCGAAAACGAGCAAGAGGCGCCTCCGCCGGCATCGCGGGTCTCGCCGCCGCCTGTGATTGGCCGAAGCTCCGTGACATCACGATAGGGACCACGAGGGCATGCTCACGGCGCGCGCTGTCGGGCGATGCGGTGTTGTCGGTGTTTCTAACGGTTGAAGTCTGGTAGCTGCTGCTATGGCGAACTCTGAAAGTCGCAACGAGTTCGCTGTACATCCTTACCTGTTCGAGCCGGTCGCCACAGTTAGAGCGACGACCGAAGACGCTGCCAGCACCGATGATCCGGCACAAGAAAGTGTGTCCCAACCGGCCACCTTCACCCGCGTCGGAAACATGGACTGGTACGTATAAGATGCATGTCAGTGCTCAATTTCACTGTCGTAAACTGATACAAATCATACGTTCAGCCGCGGATATTCAATCCGATAAGGAACAGCAGCCTTGGCACTACCTGTTAGCTACGTATTGGCACGGTCCACGCTAGCGCGCGCATCGTGCAGAAACATTAGTTCGTGAATTTCACTGCTCATAGTGCAGCGTTGTTGATGCAATCAGTATCACGCTTCGCAGCGGGCAAGAAGCATGCGATGAGTCAGTGTGCTATCGCGAGAAAAAAAAAAAAAAAGCGGCACGAGTGCCGCTCTTTGCCGCGCAGTGTTGACATGTGTTCCGAACTGCGCTGCAAGCTTGCGCATGGACGGTTCGGCTCATATAATGCTGCTCTGTTTAAAATATCGTTGCTTTTTCGAAATTCTGGCCAGTACTACAGTGATGGTGTTAAAATGCAAGCGGTATATTAGCTGCGTCGTGAATATGCGACTGTCGTGTAGAGTACAAGATATGCAGATCTGGTCGTAAGCAATATCAAAGCGCTTTACACTGAAGCACCTTACACGCTAGTTACCGATATCTGTGTACACGTTTTCGCCATAGGTGCTCATGCACGCGCTGCGTGCCAATGAAGAACGAGGAGGACTGCTGCTGCTGCCTCGAGATTCGGCAGATCCGCGACCGGCAGAAACATCCCCGGTGCATCACAACGACAAAAAAATTTAAAAGTGTGTGCTTAAACAAGGACGTTTTGGAAGTGGCCTTACAACAGAATGGCACGCCAGTTGACTCGTCAAGTCAGATGTCTGTTAAAAACAGGTGAGAAACTAGTAGCTATAGGCTTTGATTTGGAACTTTGTGTTTACAGTGCCCTTCACTTTTTCAGAAAATTAAGACATGCAGGATACAAGCAATTTGTCTGCCTGACATGGAAAAGAACTGGCCAAAAAAATAGAGTAATACTGCCCAGTTGTGTGCTGAATGCAATTAGAAAAAAATATCCAGACCCTGAAGGCACATACACTGGATTCAAGCACTCCTATGGTTGACGCAAGTAAGCGTACACAATACAGCTATTGCTGGTGGAGCTGAGGGCTTCCACGGCTGCTCCTAAAAACATGTACAGCTCGAGATGTACTACTGCTACAGCAGGCACTTTTCACTGTCATGTTTGATGGAAATGAAAAACACCACGTACTGAGATATGCCAATCATTTATTATTGCTCATCTCCAGCTGGGCACTATAACAAATCAGATACACATGGCAATTAGAAGAAATTTCCATTCACTTTATTGTCAGTGTTGTGGTCTGTCTTAATTTTAAAGAAAATACAATCTGTAACAGACAAGCAACCACATGCAACTTTGAGCATGTGCATGATAATTATTTAAAAAACAACCAAGAAATATGATTTGTAACATACAAAATATCTGACGGCATGCATAAAACTGGATACAATTTATGACATGCTCAGAGTTTTGCTCGAGTACCCAACATATTGCTATGAACTCATAATAACCAATAGTGTCACCTTTACAGCTGCTGAAAGACAGTGTTTGGAACATGTGCGGTGTAGCTCCTGTGCTGTTCTTCATGAACTCAAGCAGTGTTTTGTGGTATTTGTCACGTAGTAAGCAATCACGACTTAATGTGGCAATGAAGTGCATCGAGGCAAGGGATTGAGCTGGGACAATTTCCCCCTTTTCTTCCCAGTGTTGGGCCTCCTTCCTACAGCAAATTTATTTATACACACTGAACAAAAAAGCAAATAAACAGAACACACATGAAAGAAGCTGCATGCATGTTTCTACCCCCATGAATAACATCCCATAATGTGCACTAATCACAAGATTTGAACAACACGAGTAAATCCAGCCTTACTGCAGCATGTGATGCACCAAGCAAATATAAAATTGCGGCAAGAGTGAAACAACTGTGTCAAGAAGCTGCATGCACGTTTTTAGCCCCATGAATAACATCCCGTAATGTGCACTAATCACAAGATTTGAACAACACGAGTAAATCCACCCTTACTGCAGCATGTGATCCACCAAGCAAATATAAGATTCCCAGGCACAACGACACTCTTTTTAGGGTTCTCCACACCTGTGTTGTCATTTAGAGCAACAACCCAAAAATATTTAAAATTCGTGTCAGTACTCCTTTAAATGAGAATTTTCCTACTTTATATGATCTTATGACCCAGGAGGTCTGACAAACACCTGTGAGAAATAATGGTAAATAATAAAAGCATGCATTGTGATTAAAGCCTCAAGACAACAAATACTTATTTGCCATGGTTACATCGCTGCTAATTGAAGCGACTCATTCGCTTAGCTACCTCTGTGTCCTTATTTACAATACTAAATGAGCTGCTGAGTGGTGATCGAGTCTCAGGAGTGGCCTTTTCCCTTTTTCCAGGAGGTGCATTGATAGCTGCTGTGGTTACTGCCTGCAGGAGCTTTTGGACGTAGCCTGCAAATAATTATTCAAGCACCTTCATTTCTGCAAAATAAATTACAGTACGAAAACTTACCATGTTTGGCTGCCTCCATTATGGGACAGGCCACAGGCTCACCCCCAGCTGCTTTCGGGTACTTTATGCGCCATCGTGGAGTGCCATCCTTTGTGCAGGCTTGATCACGCTCACTATTCTCATTATAGTGCAGCACAGCAAGTTGTGTCCTGAAAAAAGTTACATTTAACTGAATGAACACACAAGAAAAAGCAGCGTCTGATTTCTGTAGTTACAAAAACTGACCTTAAACAGGTGCAATTTGCAGTTAATCAAAGTTGGATAGCTAATATAAATGTAACAATAAATTACGTACATTTAGAATGGCTGTAACAAGACAAATCACAAAAAGTTTGAAGCAGTTGGCCTCTTCCCAATACAAGAAGAGTGTCAGGAAAACAACAAATAAATGGTGAACTGCTCTGCTAGGGGAACATCGTCTTCATACCTTGCCTTCATTCCAGCGTATGGGTAGTGGTACAGCTTGGGTGCAAAATGAAGCAGCAGGCTGTGAAATGCCTCAAGTCCATATGTCTGGTATCTGGTGGAAAGCCGTGGCATGTCTTTCAGCAGGGTTCTCGCAGTGGCCACTTCTTCGAGTTTCTGCAGTGCCCTAGAGTCTGACAAAAAATGTTCAAAAGCCCGGTTTTGTCAATGGGATAGCAAAATTGAATATGGTGATAAATGTGGTAAACTGGTGCTGTGACATTTTTCTCCAGAAAAAACTAAATTAAATGAACACACCAAAAACCTAACAGAATTTTCCTAGGACTGACTCTTGAACATCACACCGTGTGGCTATGGTGCTTTGCTATGCTTCGACCTTCAGCATCACCTTACACTTAAAGCCCCCACTTCTCTCATCAAAACAGCTATTTTGCCATAAAGCATCAATGGAGGGACGACATTTCTTTACAATGCTTTAATATGTAATTTTGCTTTTGTTCAGTCATTTCAATAATTACATGTAATCATGGGGCAGGTTAAACAAGCGTATCGTCTTGTTAGCTGGACGCATTGAAAATCAATCTACTGGCATTCCAATTAAAGTTCCCCTTGTTTCTCTGCGTCAGACCACCTTCTAGCAGCAGTCTATTATAAGAATAAAAAGTTCTCTAAAACTTACAATCTCAAAAGTTATGTCAGTCTGCTTATTTAGGTCCACTTTTTTAATAGTAACATATCAGCAGAGTTTCTGTGTAACAAAAACTCTTAAATTTAAAGTTTAAATGTATAAGTCCCAACTCTTGCTGCTTTGCCATTGCTCACCTTTTTTGAGCCATTCTCTCGGCTCAATCTTGCCATGGAGACACGAGGGAAACAACTCATCATCGTGCTCATGAATGCCTTGAACATGATTCAGAAGCGACTTCCACTTTGGAACGATTAGTTCCTTGTTTCCATGGCTAGAAGCTGCTGCCCAGTACATATGGTTCGTAATAGATTTTATCCATGGTAGCAGCTCCTTGCAGTCGCTTTGTTTTGCTGCAGTCTGCAGCTTCTTGTTGACCCCTGAAATGTACATTTAAAACAGACAATGTGACCATTGATTTGTATTAGGTCGCCGCAAGTAAGCCTGCGTCAATCGTTTACAGAATTCATAAGGGTACCTTTTGCCATATGCCACACATCATACTCGTGTTCGGTTTCTTCCTTGTGTTTCTGCATAAAACACTTCACTTGGGCATGGCGGTCCGTGACAAGAACGGACACTTCAACATTCTTGTGGTCCAAGAAAGCAAGGGCACGCTGTAGCCCAGCCAGCTCCATGCGACAGCTACCGCCAACCTCATTGGACTGCAAATTCAATACGCACTTTTGTGATAAACACTTCAGAAAATAAACAACATGAACTTGTTAAAATGTCATAGTAAAGTCATAACACACCTGCACGACCTCAAAGTGCAGTATCTTGTTGCTCTCCACATCTAGCAATGAATACGTGCCAAACTTCGCGCTATAACCGGGCGAGTCTGCTCGCCCATCCCCAGCAAGCTTCACTTTTCTCTTCTGAGCATCTAAAAGCAAAAGCTCCTGCTCATCTTGATATACCTGAAAAAATTTCAGCGCAATGAGTGCCTCTTCTAAAAACAACAAAAAAAAAATCCTCAACTGCCTTGCTTACTTTGCCAATGGCGGGCCACAGGTGTACGCGCTGGATGGAGAAAAACGTCCGCTCACTCACAACTTGTACTCCCATCATCGAAAGCATTCTGATTGAAACTGTCGGGTTGTTTCCCGAAAACAGCACTGCTGCACAAAGTTGCAAGTTGAGCACTGGCTGCTGTTTTTCCACATCTTGGTTGCGCCAGCAGAATGCATGGCCTGACCGGCACTGGCCGTTAGCCTCCACCAACGTTCCCTCACATGTGAAGGTCACTGCACGAGGAGCAAGGCAGATGCTGCACACAGTCAGAAGGTCACGCAGACACTTTTCTTGAACGAAGAAAATTCTTCCTTCTTGGCCAGATGTTTGCGTTTCGTGTAGTTCTTGTGGCCTGAGAAAAAAATGGAACATATTTTGATTACTTTCCAAATACAGCCACATATGTCCTGGCAAAGCCATGCATCCTTCTTTATGTAATTCTAGTATGCAAAACTACGTAACATAGCTTTGCAGAACGTACAGTTCATCAAGGTCATCCAAAGGGTTGTAATCAGGGTCATCATCTGGGTCGTTTCAAAAGAGGTCATCTGGAATTATGTCCTCACACTCCTCTTCCTGTATGCTCATATTGACCTGTGTAGTTGCATCTGTCATGACTGGTCCACCAACCTGTATACCTGAGAAATCAAACAAAATATGCAACCCCACTGATCCACTATGAACTATGAAGCATGTCAGCAAAGTGTAGAGCTACAATCATGCGCAGAAATCGAAATATTCTAGACCTGTGACCTTCAAGTGCAAAATGCATTGTGTTACAAGCACAGCCAATTCGATTCACAGGAACGTACCTATTGAAATGGTTTGAGGCTTTGCTTGGGTGCAGTGTGAAGCTGTGCTTTTCTTTATATCTGCCTGCACACCCTTGTTGCGTGTTGTTCGCTGCACAGTTGTTTGTACGCACTGGTCAGAAGTTTGGGGATTGAAAGTGCTCACTCCTTGTATCTCCTGTGGATGATCATCTGGGCAACCATGAAGTGTTGCGTCCACTGAAACAGTGAGTAGAAAAGATATTTTGAAACATATGCAGAACGACTCAGCCCATATAATTTTGTATGGAACAGTTGGCTGGTACGTACCTGCTGAATTATCAGGTGAAGCGTTCTGACTTGAACTGGGGCCTGGCATTTCCATTTCTTCATTTTCACTGCCCAGCAATTCTGCAAGAATCTTTAAGAACGCAATACGTGTTCATTCTGGTGCTCAGTATGCCAAAGCTAGACTTGAGAAGGCTTTCACATAAGAACAGATACATACAGAGCAAGACATGCCTGAACATTCATGAAATAATCGTCTGTGATACTATTTTGCAGTCCCGCATTTCTTTTTTTTTCTGTGCAGTGTGATAAAAATACCATCACCTTAATTTCAATATACTTATATGTAGCCCGTCAGCATAAAAAAATCTCAGCACTACTGCAATGACGAGCCTCATTCAGCAGTGTAGATTGTGAGCAGCAAAACAATGTTGTACAGGCCGAGATCCTAATAAGAAAGCTAGGGACATGAACACTTGAGGTGCCAGCGGTACGTTTCCTGACATCTGTCATAAAATATCCGCATTCGGAAGTATTTTCTGTTATCAAACATGTCACACAGGCAATGATCGAAATCGAGAAAGCCTTTATTTAGGTCAAGCGCTGCTACACGGAAACCTTGGACTACGATTTTGCTTGATCTGATGGCATTCGGCAGTGATCGAATGACACGGTAGCGATTATATGTTGTCGTCTGCATCATCGTATGAGTGATTGTCGTATAGCATAGCAGCAATGATTCTTGATTTTGATCGATAAATATCACCCCTCTCGGAATCTAACGAAAGCGCCCGTGTGACACGGTCACTTTCGTTGGCGATCAAGACACGTATTTTTAAGGCGCGATCGCGAGCTGCCGCTGCTACAGGGAGATAGCCGCCCACTGGGTCCCAGATAGAGCAAAACTCCGAAGGACGGCATCTGCGCGACGGCTCGCGATCCGCGCTTTCCCTAGAGATGCAATGTGAGCGTCGCCGCCGCAGAAGCGAGGCAGCACTGCGACCTGAGCACGGCTGCGGCAAGCGCGGGCTCACCAACAAACTCCGCGCTGCTATGGCACATAAGTAGTTTCACAGCCTTACCTCAGTTTTTCTTCTTTTCGCGAAGGCAAGTCGTGGTGGCGGCGACGGCCCCCTCCGGTGCGGAAACGCAGAAGGAACCGCGTCGCTGTTCAGTCGCACACACTTGATCGTCAATCCCAACGACTGCATCAGAGACGGGCTTCGTACGTAGTCGCTGTCACGGAAGTGTTTGGAGCACAGCACACTTGATCTCGTAGGTTTAAAGTGTTTTCTTTTAACTGCAGAGACCCATTTTGCAGCCATCTTCTGATCCCGAGGAAACTTATGAAAAGCGACCTCATCGCGACCGTAAGTGCTGCGGCAGCCATATGCCACGCAGTAATTCGGCATCGCGAGTCCGCTTCAACCCCGCACAAACACAACTAGTGAATGCCGGAACGCGAAAATCTCCAATCGAAAGAACAGAACGCTGCAATGGCAAGAAATCCCTACGAACTGGCACAACCGATGCTTCGCTAGGCAGCAGATCGCAGCAGAAAGAAGGCACAAACCGAAGGAAACAGGCACCGGCGGCTCGTCGCGATCCCGATGCCGACGTCACCACCCCACGTGACTCTCTCCGCCCCTGCGCTCAGCGCGCGCCGGAGGGCGTTCCCTCGGCCAAAGTTTGCTCGCTTATAGCGCCGTCATTTAATCGAACATCGCGAAAAAAACCTTCGCAGGCATGTTGTAAGAGGTCATAGATACCGAATTTGCTACAAAATCGCGAATTCAAAACTGCTTCAGTGTCCCTTTAAAGGGGTACATATGCTCACTTCAACCTAGGAGCGTTAGCGCCGATCGCAGCTCCGCGAGTGCGGAACAAACTTTTCTGCCTGTTGGCGACACGTAGCGCGTGATCTTTTTTACCAGCTGGCAGCTTACCAATAATCTCTCGCATACTATATGAAGGCATATATACATATAATCTAACATTGGAGCTTTCCAGCTTATGTGAAAACAGTTAACACAGGATGGCCACCGTTGAATGTCTGTTGTTAGATGCGACATGTGCCCCTGCGCTCGCCGCCCATCAGACGCACTTTTTAACACGGAGCTGTTTAAGCTTAACAAAATTCCGTTGCCCCGCATTAACTGGATGAGCGAAGAGGAGTCACGTTAAGACCGGTCGAGCCCAGCCTAGCTATGCCAAGCTAAGCCGAGTCAAGGAAGGTGCATACTATAGAATAGCAAGGACGTGGGAAAGGGAAGTTAGTGTGAGGAATACTGACCCAAGGGCACGGTGTAAGAATATACTCAGGTGATGACACTCTTCCCCCAACGCATGGGAAACCGCAATCCACGCGCGTCCAGATAATGTTCGGGTTCTTATCAGATGACTTGCAGAGGGCGCTACGAAAAGCGGGGCAGTCGTCTCCATAGCAACGCGCATGCTGCTGATAACGTGCATTTTTCTGTGCCATTTTGCTGGATAATGTGCATCCGCCAAGCGGCGTCGAGGGGCGAAATCGAGAGAGCAACAGGAGAGGGCACGGCGAGCACGGCGGCGATGACGTAGCACCACCGTGATTCGGCTACTCGCGGGCGCTCTCCTCCTCAAGCCATTAGATGGCGCACCGCTCAACGGACCGACGACCGAACATTTTCTGGCCAATTAGGCGAGCGCAGTGTCAACACCTGAATATTCTTACACCGTGCCCAAGGGTGAGAAAGAAGGAGAGGAGGAGGTGAGGGTGTAAGCAATAACATAGCCGCCTACAGTATAGCATGGCATTTGCTGGGAAAGAGAAATGAGGGCCAGGAGGAGTGATGTGATAGTGGGAATGAGGGAATGACGGTAAAGCATAGCATAGCTATGCATTGTACAGTATAACAAGGAGGTGGGACAGAGAAGTGATGGCGAGGAGGAGGGGAGAGGGTAACGCGGAGCATTGTCTTGTATAGTACAGTATAGCAATTCGTGCGAAAGAAAAGTGAGCGTGAGCAGGAAGGGAAGGCCACCGGCTTCGCTGTTTCGTCTGTCTTCTCGCCACTAGCGCGCAGCTGCCCCAATATTTTTGCATGCTGGAAGGCGTGTCATTGCGTGGTTAAGGCAGCAAAACCTCGTTTCATCCTTTCATAAAACTCGAAGCGTACACGCACCTGAAAACGGCGTGGATTAAAAAATTGGGGGAGCTTCGTGGAAACGCATGTTCTTTACTGGAAAGCGTGTATTGCTTCTGTTTTTGGGATATTGAACTTACTACACCATGGATATACAAGGCGAACACCCAAGCACTTCAGCTGTTAATCAGCAAGAGTATCTGATGCGAACGTAGTTGTAATGACACCAGAACATACGAAGGAGCGGTAACGCCAGGAAACTATGAATGTACGCGAATAAAAGTTCGTAATATTAAAGGGCGACAGAAATGATGTACATATTAGCTATGCATTTACGTAAGGCGCGCGGTGTCACACGCACGAGGATAAGAATCTACTGATCTGCCTCGATGAGCATGAGCGATAGGTGTCACATCAGGTTGATAAAAAACACTTCGAGTAAAGACAGAAGTTAAATTCTGGTAGTTTACGTTCGGAAGCCATGATACAATTATTGAGAGAGGCACGCCGTTGGTGTGGACTGCAGATTTTGGCCCACTGGGTTTCTGTGACGTGCAGAAAAAGCTAAGCAAACGAGCCCTCCAGCACAGCAGCGCAACATTCTTGCCACTGAGCTGCCACGGGTATTTACCGAGAGATTCAGTGATAAGCGTTTCTCCAGGGAGGGGTGGGGGAGGGGGGCAAGGGGGCTGCTTCTCCCCACTGTCAAATGTTTGGGGGGGGGGCACTTACAATGGCAAACCAACAGCTAAGGCCTGGTTTCCTTTCAACACAGGTGTTACACACTTACATAACTCAATTTCGTAATATATCTCCCACTTCTTGAACGTTTTTATTTCTCGCCACAGAGTTTCGTGCCCCAGAGTGGGATTTTAGTCTGGAATGAAACTGAAACTGCTGGACGACTTTTCTGTGTGTGTGGACTATAATTTGGTTTACAGCGCTTATAAAATTACCATTTTATTGAAATTGCCTGGAATGTCGACCTTATTTTCGATGAACGTATTTGACATCACATTCAGGACACGACGCCACGTTCAAGTAGCGGTGCTCATTTGTGATAGAAAAAAACTGAACGGTGGCCCTTGGAGTGATCATGTGTCGCATTCATTCTTTATATTCGCGCGTCGCAGGTAAACGAACAATAAATCGAGCAGTATTGCAGAAGCAGTGCATCATTTGTCAAAAGACATAGTGGGTAAGTGAATATAATTTGTACTCGCCTAGTAATTATTTTTATTAATAAGATAATGAACACCCTTCTGGGCCCATGCAGGAGGGGTGTACGACTGACGTGGTGTCATATACGTGCAAAGCTTAATCGAGGCTGAGGTCGACATTCTAGGCAGCCTCATTATATTGCTAATTAATTTAGAATGTAATGACTAATACTCCACTCACCCAGCCATCTCGTCCAGCAGTTTCAGTTTAATTCCAGAGTTCGTAACTAGAGTTACTGTATGCGTTACCTTTAGGTGGCATATACAGTAACATAATGGTAGCATTACAGTAACTCTATTCGTGACTAAACTCCGCTGGCGCCTGGTTTGCTCAAGCACATCCTGCACATATCAAGAAAGGTTATTCGGCAAGATAGGAGGCTTATGTTTGGAATCCTCACGTGGTCTTTGGAAATATTACGCGAGCCTCAAACGACCACTGTATTATTGAACAACTCCGTCATAGAGCGCCGTCATCACAATAACCGATACTTCTCCGTGCGTTCCAGCTTGCTTTCACACCGTGTACCGGTGTCACACCGGCACATTTGACCAGGACCAAGACGAATCGGATATTTAGATCCGGAACGAGCTCCACTCAGACGTCAGCGAAATCGCGAATAAAAGTGACCATGCACTTGGCCCTCATATGCCGGCATCAAACCTACGATCAAATATGTGTCAGGCCGTGAGGTCCATCTTGCGTACAGCCGCATGGTGTTGTCCATACTCCCCGTTCCACGAGAGAGGGAGAAAAACGGAAGTATTGTCAGGAAACAAACGTAGAAAAAAGTTATGAAAAACCCAAATTCTTGGGTGACCGTGTAACGGCCCCTTTAAGGACGTAACATTTGAGCTGAGGACCATAGCTAAAGCCCACTTGCCCTTTCTCTAAGTCAACTGCCCAGAGTCAGCAACAGCTCACGGGTGCAAGCGGACGGAGTTTGTTGTGGTAGTCCCTGCCTTCTAGCGGCACCTGCTCGTACCAATCGAGAATTTTAAATAAGGTTTCGTGCTCGTTACGGAATATGGCCATGTTGCTTGTCAAAGTCTGAGCACTTTCAAACTGAACGAACAATTATAGAAAGAAAATTACGCGACAAACTTGTGCCACATTGACTGCTGAAACGGAAGACCAGCCATTGGTCGCTCCTACCAGTTGGCTCCAATGACTCTGGGAGGCTCACCTGGTCAGGATACTTCTTAAAGTACAGCTCACTTTCCGGAAATTAAAAATTTGCAAACTGATTCACATTCTGACTTTGCTGATTACCATTGATCCCGCCAGCAGAAAGATGCTCCTAATTAGAGTTACTGTATATGGCTCCATTTGGAGCCAAAGTTGCGCCTCTCTTTTCCACGTGCCGCTCCGCTGCCATTCACCAAGCGCGGTGACATGGAACTCCGAATTGCTGCAGAGAAGCCGAACTGCTTCAGCTGGTGCAGCGCCATTCCTCTTTTTGGCCTCGCCGGTTCCAGGACCATCGCTATCAGCGCGTCGCATACTTTGGTGGGCTGTGTCTGTTAGCACGGCAGCTTTTCCGTGGCCGTGTTAATATTTACTGTGAATTGCTTGTCTTCATGTTTGTTGCCTGTCACTTGCTTTTCCAACATGACAAGGTACAGTGCACCCCACTGCAGGAATCGAAGTGAAAGTGAAACGGCTTCTTTTTCTTCAAACCATGCGCGCAATCAGGAGTTCGCGGCAGCCTGGAATGGCTTTTGCGAATGGGACGCGTCAAGCCAGCGTCGAAAAATCCTAGAATATGCGAGGTTAGTTAACGCCAGAAGAATGGCACTTTCATTCGTGCTTTGTACATGCTATCTGGTTGTATAGTTTGAAGGTTCTTTCAAGACTCGTATGTAACGTATGCGCCCTTGTGTGACCTGCTTGCGTTTATTTCGCCCCTACGACAGCACAATTCTAAGTGCGCAGCATTTCACTGCACCTGTCACGCGGCAACGCCACTCGCGCATTCGTCATCGCGGAAGCGTGTTACTAGTCTGAGGTCAGGGCTGGGCTAAGATACTTTGAAATTGTATCGCGATACGATACAAGATACTCAGGCAAGAAGTATTGGAGATACAGATACAAGATACTGTCTCAATAATTGTATCCGATACGATACTTGGCAATTGTACTTTAGGATACTTCGATACAGATCCATATAATGTAGCAGCAAACGCCTATGCACGAAAATGTCTGCTTGAAAATTTCTTAACTGTGACCTATTTTGTTTCACTTGAATGAAAAGTATCTCAAAAGATTTGCCCTTCTTGTTCAAAGTACATTACTCTTCTTCCAAAATAACTTATTGGGGTTTGTTTTAGCTTCTTCACAGGACAACTCTTTGTACACTTCGCTGACAGCGGTACATGCTTGTCATTTTTGCAATTTATGGGAGTCGCTACGCAGCTTGCCGACCATCTAGCGGATTGCCATATAATCACAATAACTTAAATAAGAAGCCTTCGCACGACGGCGCAGATACCGGTGTGGACTTTTAATTTGTCCGTAAAAGACCGTTTGCACAATACCGTATATCCGGACAGGTGTACAGCAGCAACAGTCGTAGCGACATTTTTTTTTTCGGGGGGCGGGGGGCGCATGCTGTCTACTAGGGGTTTGAGACCTTTCGCTAGCGGCCCGGCCCGCACACATGACCGTCTTCGCAGCATTGGTTTTTATTTTTTAAATAAGTATGTTCGTGAGCTGCGCAGGCATGACTGGCCTCAAGCATTCCTTTCGAGAGAAACATGTGGTCACCATGAGCTGAAACATAACCGTGGAGCAAAAACTCTATATTTCAGAATCCGCGTCCAGATATCAGTCATTTTTCACATCGGTATCGACGTTTCTCAAATCCTGACTCCAAATATCCTTCAGAAATGAACTATATATGAGATATTGGAAAGGCTTCCTTTCAAACGTCATTTTGTTCAAACTCTCTCCCACCATCTTCACTGACCCGGCCTCTGCGTTGTCTTGCAGTGGCTGCCAGCCCACGTCGGCATCGCAGGCAACGAGGACGAGCTCGCAAAGCGAGCACACTGCGCCGCGACCCCGCTGACGGATTACGCCACGTCGTTTGACTCTGCGCGCATCAACTTTCGTCGAGAGTTAGCGCGCGAGCATCCTGACGCGCGGATCGCCGCTGGACACCCCCGCCCCCTCTTCCTGCAACTGGTTTCACCCGCCGTGATCGCGCCCTCCTCCTCGCTCTTAGGACCGGTTCTGTGGGGCCCGCGGAACATAAATATTGTCTCCGCGGCGTGGCTGCACCGAACTGCGTCGATTGCGGTGCGGTGGAAACAGTGAACCATCTGTTCTGTGAGTGTCCTGAACTTGATGACGCACGGAAGCGGCTCGTCATGGAGTACCGCCTCGTCGGACTGCACTGTGCGACCCTGCAGGACTTCCTGTATCCCACCGGCCACGACGATCGCCGCCCTGCTGCCCTTACAGCCCTAGTCTCCTTCCTGGAGGACGCGAACCTGATCGTGCGTCTTTTCTAGCCGCTCGACACGGTGAACTAGCGCTTCTCCAGCCTCCTAGCGAGTTACGACATTTCACTTATTTTTTTAAATTTTACTGTTTCCTTTTTTTATGCCCTTTCTCTCTTTTTTTTCTTCCTTTATACTACCCCCACGCTCTCTCTTTCATTCCCATCCCCCGCGAATGTTTCGGTTAAGGTGTCCTCACCGAGAGACAGTTATCGTGCACTCCTCCCCTCTTTCCTACCGTCTTCCTCGTTGTTTCCTGTTTAATGAAATAAAGAATAACTCACACACTAAATTTCGCGACTGCGGCCCGCTGGCCATAAGCTCAGTTTGAGACCCCTGGTGTATTCTACTTATCTGCTGGCGTAAAGGAATCTTTGTTGACATACTCACTAAAGTGCATTCTTTTTAGCAATTTTTCTTCAACGAGAGAACATGTGCAACGCTTCAGACGTATTCTATACATCCACAAAACGTCGCAGGACACCGCCGCTATTCGCGCTATTGCCGCTTATAGCTCCCATTAGGTGGCGATTAGTAATGTGAAAAATATTTCAGAAAGCCTGAAACAGGAAAACAATATAAGCAAAATAGAGAAGTGGTTCTGTATGAAACATTCACATTGAATGAGTACAGAAACACAGACGGCGCCCTTAATAGCAATGAGCAGGAAGTATCGCCAACTCACCTATTCAGACAATAGAAAATTCAGTGCCTATGGAAAGTGCCTGAAACGGCTCGTTTTGACGCTCATGAGTAAAACGGAGCATTCACTAAAACAACGTTTCTCGAATCCCCTTCCTAACATCTTTAAGATGGCTGCTAAGAATTTCCATTATTATAACGCAAACTCAATTTCCTAAGCGGTAAGCAGAATGTTTTGTACTGTTTACTCAAGGTACACCCACATAATTATATATTTGTTTTCAAAAGCGCCTTGGCAACGTGTATATGTGTAAACAGTAGTGGAAATAAAGCACACAGAAGAATAAAGCAGCGGTCTTATTTTGGGAGCGCGTTACAAAAGACATACTGCAGTTACCAGACCGGAAAAACAGTGCAGAGACCTAGGTAATGTATGGGATGCAAAATTACAGCTAAGAAAGCACTTGTGCTAACAATGAAATTATGATTTCATAAATTCTTTGAATAAATGTAGCAAGAAGTGAAGAATACGGTACGCCAAGATGTTTGCTGTTAGGTAAACGCTTGCTCTTTTAGATCTAGCATGAGTACCAGTAATGCTAAAGTTGTTAGAATCTTATTTGCATATAAGTTACTTCATGGCATCTAAGTCAAACTTACATCCACGAGATCCTTCATATCGCTGATATGTAAAATCCACGCGACGCAAAGGACCCCATTCTTGCACGCATGACATTTCGTTACGGAGCAAGAGGCAAGAGAATCTTCAATAACGACACTAACAACATCAGAATTTGCGCGATAGATGCCGCATGCAGTGGAGTACGCGGCGCAGGACAGTGGCTAAGAGCAAGTGTCGCGGCATTGGCACAACTAAAAAGAAACGAAATCGACAAAACAAAAGGTACGTGGGCTGGGCATAGACGTCCGCGCACTTGTCTTCTGATTTTCTACCCTCACTTAATGACTCTGGAGTAAAAATAAAGTAACGTCACTGCCATATGACTTATTCAGATGGCTTAGTGGCACCAGTACCAGGTTGAGAAGCGGTGCCTGGCCAGCGATTACTGTTTCGAACGGTTGTGTTGCGATAGAAGTATCTTGTATCTTAAGATAGACGATACATTATTGAATGTATCGGAAATACAGATACAGATACTCGTCTTTCGAGACGTATCGCTATGCAGATACAAGATACCCATAGACTATCTAAGATAGTATCTGAGATACATGTATCTGCGATACGTCACAGCACTGTCTGAGGTGTATCAATTGCAATGCTTTGCGACACGAAACGTCAAAGAATACAAATATCGCGCTCAGGGCACTCACAATTAGAACGTTTTTGTTTGCGTGAATGTTTTTTTAATAGAGTAACACAGGGCAACGTAAAATTAAAAAAAAAATTATCGTTAACCAAGGTTGAAAAGAGAGCGGCCTCCAACGCAGCCCCTGCGCAAACGAGAGGTGGCTTCACTGCACAAATTATGAACTGGAAGATGGCGGACCTAAGCTCAACTCTGCTATTTAAAGGCAGCATATACAGCAACTCTACTCCTAATGTGACATATTGCCTCGGGTCTGTTTTTTCTCTTATACGAGTAATTAAACCTTCGAAAAACGAGCGCTCGTTGAACGTACGTGTCGAGTACTACGTTTTGCTCTGAGCAGTAATAAAATGCTGGTGTAAATTACGTAGTACACAAAGCCTTTCTAGGAGCTAATATGTTCTTTTATGCTCGAAAAGGAGGCCCTCGCTCTCGAATTCGGCGTGACCAGGTTTAGAGAATATCTGTATTGGACCCACTTCCAACTGGTAACCGACCACAAACCGTTAACCGTACTGCTCAGCCCGTACATCGCGGTTCCGCCAATGGCCGCTGCCCGCATTCAACGCTAAGGCCTGCTGTTGGGCGGATATCGGTATAGCGTCACCTATCGTAGGGGATCCCAAAACGGGAACGCAGATGCCTTCCCTATTCCTCAGTGGCAGCCTGATAAAGAACAGAATGACGCGCTAGAGTATGCGTTATACGCCGAGACTGTGAATGCGGCACCCATCAGGGCCTAAGATTTGGCGGTTGTAACCAGGGGCGTAGCCAAGGGGGGGTTGGGGGGGTTCAAACCCCCCCCGAAATTTTTCAGTTTTGCTTGCGTATATATACACGCACACATACAAACGCACGCACGAACATACATGAAGTATGGTTGAACCCCCCCCCCCCGGAAAAAAATTTCTGGCTACGCCCCTGGTTGTAACCATCCGTGATTCTATGTTGCAGCAGGCGCCAAAGTGGATACTGCAGGGCTGGCCAAGCTACCTGGCAGAGACCGAGGGGCGATTTTGGCCGTTCTTCCAGAAAAAGTGTGAGTTGACTGTGAATCAGGACCTCATTTATTGGACGGCGTCGACTAATAAGCGCGATAGTGCTACATCGGTAGAAGATTTTACTGGACTTGGTGTTCGTAGGTTCGCCAAGCAATTGTGTTCGATGATCTTGTTTCCAACTCACTCGCCTACAAGGGTGGTATCCAGCATGCAGCATGTGGCCTTCGCGGCCTGTACATTGACGAGGTTCTTCAACTAGAGAGCGCGTTCGACGTGTGTCAGGCGCTGGTTTTCATGAAAAGCATTCTTAAAGGAACACTGACACAAAATCTCGAAGGCGAGATAACCCGTGTGATCGATTTATGTGGACACACACGCATCATCTACGAAATATCAACGGATAATATAGCCTAGAACATATTTAAAATCACGTTTATAGTGCGCGTCGCCCCACTCCGCGCGAAACGTGCCTTCGGTGTCCTAGTAAACAACCAACGGCCACCTGCGTCACGAGTTAGTGTTGGCTGCCACGATTGTTGCGGGCGCTCTCTCCCACTGACTCCTAGCAGACCTTTTCAACGGAAAGAAGGGGAGACTTGCACGCGAGTACAAAGGCTGATGTCCTCGCCTCGGCAGTGCATCTTGGGGGGGTCACGCATATTTACAACGCCTCAGAGGGCATTGTAGAAGCACCAGGAAGCCTTCATTGAAAAGAGTTGTCGACGCGGTGCTCATGAGCGCGCGGTTTTGTGTGCTCACGAAGCCAGCTATGCTTACACAGCCACCCCTCTGGGTCCTGCCTCCCTCGGCGCTCTCTGAAACCGAAACTGCGACTGGGCGCTATAAAACCGTCTCCAAATAATTAACGGTTGCGCGCTCGAGCAAACGAGCTTTCCAGCCGTGATAAGTGGGTCGTTAACTACTTATCGCAACAGAAAAAACAAGATGCAAAAATTTGGTGTCAATGCCCCGTTAAACATGTCTCAGAAAGGATGCAACTGCGATGGGTTTTCACTGAAAAGAACCACTTCAGGTTTTGGAAGACGAAATTCAAACAGCGCGCGTCTCGTCCGATCTACGAGAATCCGACATCGTGCAGTACATATGCCTGCGTTAGCGACGTCCTCAGTGGCAGCAATACCGCGAATCACTGACGCTGACGCCTTAACTTCGTCAATGTGTTGACGCGGCAACGACAAGGTGGTCGCAGCGCTATCGTCATAGTATGCCACTGTGAAGTCATCGTTTCCAACTTAATTCCAACTTAATTTCCATCCTTATTGTGGCCTTCTAGATCTACGTTCGCCGCCCGCCCACCACCGCTGTATTTCATTAGCCTGTCGTGCACAAACGAATGTCCGACGAGGTGAGAAATTCGTGAACACGGGCTGTCGCTGGAGCCGACGTTTCGGTATACGAGCTTGTCTTCCTCAGCTGCAGCATTGAAGAAGACAAGTCCGCTTGTGGAAACATCGGCTGCAGCGACACCCTGTGTTGACGAATTTGTCATCTCTCCAAGCTTCCATCATGCCCGGAGCTACGCCTTCTTTTAAGATTCCGCGAGGCTAAAAGCTTCAATTCGATTATTTGTCTTGGATCATTTCGTAACACGTGCGCAGAGTTCGCTAGGTCGTTCTTTTGTATTTTATTCTATCCATCTTTGTTCTTAGCGAAGTCATTTTCTCTTCACAGCAGGCGCGAGCTCCCCTCTCGTGCCACACGTCATTCGCTTCTCTCTTCCGCTCTTCTCTTAACGGTAATCTTTCGAGGGGTCGACTTTGGATGTTCTTGGTGGAGTCGACACTGCTTCTTGGAATTAGCAGATTCATCAAATAAGCGAGACTGCTTCACAACTCATTAATAACGGGCACAAGTTAGGAAACCATCGACGCGACACAGTCAAAGCCAGGGTTTGCTGCTGTTTAAACTAGCTCATTACTTGTGTAGTAGTGCACCGCTTTCTTTATCTGTTACTACCTATTGAAGGCCACTCAACGGCGCTCGCATCGATGAAAAGGGACGCAAAAACGAGGAAAATGAAATATGCAATTACAAACTCTAGACGATGTATTCACCTTTTATCAAACTTATTTTTACGAACACAAAAAACGGTTTTGGTTTTGTGGCTGAATAGACAGCTTGTCTCAGTAAGAAGGAAACATACCTGATTCTTTGTTCTGACCTAGAGATGACACAAAGGATAGACGCTCCAACCGTTTGCTTATTGCTGTCAGGGCAGTGCACAAGTAGCAAGGGCGATTTAGGAGCGAAGCGGGCGTTCGCTTCTGCATGCACGCAGTCAGGTTCCTTTCGTATCACAAACTACCGGTGGTTAACGATAAAGTAATTAAAGGTATATGATGAACATCAGATTTCGTTATTAGCGAATCATGTACGCATCGCTGTGGCGTAGCACGTTGCAAACAACACTGCCACTCACGTGTCCTAACCTTTCATATCAAAATGCAGTTACAAACCAAGCTATGTTTTGCGGCGCAAGGATGTAGCTTGCTTACACCTCTTCGCTTTCACCCTGGTGCAACCAGCTTGTGGGACAGAGTATGGATGTTACATTGACGCGTGCCTTTCTTGCGTGCGTGCGTGCGCCGCGCTAAGAGTCCCAGCGTGATATCCCCGACCCGTTCGACCTGTTTACGAGAGTACACATTGAAGAAGACTTTAAAGGGCTTATGTACCTTCTACGAGATATGAAATTACTTTTTAACAGCGAAGCTATGACGCTCTCTGTAACTTGGGCTCAATCATTGAAAACTGCACAGGTAGGTATGCCCCCACAGGAATATAGAATCTTCATAATGTTTGGTGCTCCGGCAACACTGGGTGCGTCCGCAATTTCTTGTTGGGCGTCGTTATGCGTCGTCGCGGAATCGTCTGCCACCGTCTCCATAAGGAGAGGCCACGGAGCGGCTAAGCCGCAGTCGTTGGCGAAGCTTTCGGACCAAGAAAATGCGGCTGTTTTTTTTACAGCGAAAGCTGTTATGAGATCATTTCACCGGCCGTTTTTGGCGCCGTAGTTGTCCGCCGCCGCCGGTGTCCGTAACCAGTATCGCTCGAAATCAGAAAAAAAAACGAAATAAGAACAAAATTCCAGGATGGAACGAGGCTCGAACCTGGGCCCTCTGCGTGGGAGCCCAGTATTCAACCTCTGAGCCATGCCGGTGCTTGAAACTGCTTTGCAAAAAGGTCCTATACAGGCTTCATGTCGGGAAGGAACCACATTAGCATATGCAATATAGCGTGGTAGAAGAATAAAATAAGCACCAAGCGTCGCACAACGCGAATTCTGTAACCAGGCGTCACACAATGCGAATTGCGCAACGAGTAGGTTGTTGAATGCTTCCAACCCATTACAAAGGACTCTGCCATAAATCTTCATCGTCATCAGGCACAGCATCAACAAAGTGCGCATAATGCCTTACATGCATATAGCAGGCACCAACGCTCTCCGTAGAATGACGAAAAATGGCACAGTGCCTGCTGCCCTACTTCTCAAAAATTACAATGGTTTATAGCCTAGTGGGTTCCTCGCAAGTGCACTTGTATTGGTTGCCAAGGAAGCTCATAAGCGCATGATCCACTTCCTCGGAGTCTCAGTAAAATTACAATGATTTATAGCGTAGTGGGTTCCTGGCAATGCACTTGTATTGGTTGCCAAGGAAGCCCATAAGCGCATGATCCATTTCCTTGGGGTCTCAGTAAAGTTCTTCGCGCCCCCGTCTCTCTCCCATGTCAACCTATGTTATACAGCATGACGGGAGAGGGAAATAACGACCGGGCGTCACCCACTGCAAATTACATAACTGGTGGGCCGTTTAAAGATTCCAACCCATTACAAAGGGCTGAGCCTTAATTCTTCATCGTCATCAGTCGTCGCGTCAACAAAGTGCACATAATGCCTTACAGACGTGTAGCTGGTGCCTCGCTTCTCCGCAGAATGACGAATAATGGCTTAGTAGGTGCTTCCCAACTTCACAAAAATTGTGATTTATGGCGTAGTGGGTACCTTTCTGGTGTACGTGTATTGTAGCCCCAAGAGAGCTTAACGGGCTCTAGAAACGCCGCTCTTCCAGCTTTCGCTGTGACTGTGCTGCGGTGTCAGCGCAGGCCTGGCGTTTTTCCTTATCCAGCGCCGATCGGTCAGCGGACCTCACTCTGCTACCACAAATTGTCAAGAACGCGATATCGAAGCTCTGCGCGCCCGGACGGTAGGTGATGGCAGCTCTCACACGGACGGCAGCTGCAAGAGGCGCACCGCTTCGCAATGCCGAGCGGCAGTTCTCCATTGGCGTGCGCTTCCAATATTAATGCGATAGCGTTAGAGAGCTCGTTTTGCAAAAGTGCCGCCGTCGGTGTCAGCGTCGCTACATAGCTTGTGAGCGAAAAATCGAGAAAGGTGCAAATAAAATAAACAAGAAAAATCTTCGGTCCCATTGAGGATTGAACCCGGGCCTTTTGCGTGGCAAGCAGGTGTTCTATCACAAAGCCACAATGTGGCTGCTTCGGGAAAAAACACTACACAAATTCCATGTAGTGGAAGGAGTCGCCTTAACGCATCTTGTTCGACAGGTGTCACGACGAAAATGAGCCCATTCGGCGATTTGTAGGCGCATTGGCGAGGCCCTCGAACTACGTTTCTTGCGCGACGCCATGCTTCGAAAAAAGCCGGGATAGTGCAGCCATCGCCGCAAAACACACACACGACTTTCAAACAGCTCTAAAAATGGACAACTATGTCCATCTAGCGGAAAACATATCAAGTCAACGCCTTCTTTCTAGAAGAGGCGTTTATCAAGCAAACAGCAAACATTAGATAATGAGCTGCCATCTGTGAGGCATTGCGAGAAATATCTCTCCACTCTAGTGCAAGGAAGTGCTTTAGATCGAAAACCTGTACCGTTACTATAGATACATAGCGCGCGCGTGTCTGTGTGTCTCTGCGTGCGTGTGCGTGTGTGTGTAACAACACACCTTTTAGGTAGGCATTCAAGGTAAGCGTTCGTTGCAGAAGAAATGTGACTGTAAAACTTCTAAGATAACCTTGCACTGCAATACATCTCCATCGTATTTCCAACTGCTATTTTATACACGCGTCATCCGCAATCGTCAGATATTGACACGACGTTGTTTCTGCCTGAGCTGTGCAACGCTGTGCTGCTTTCAGCAGTCCCTGCCTCCACCCACGGCTTGTGTTCTAAGTTTGTTAAGTGGGGTCTGCACTCCCACTGCCGAGTGTATGGTGCTCTTAAACGTCTGCATTTTCCCTAAGCACAGTCTAAATCAGTAACACCTATTCAGCCACAGTTAACTTCAGTTCTATACGTTTTCACGTTTTCAGGCGTTAGACGCCTCCTCAAACGCGAACGTTGACCGGCGTCCCGCGTCAGCGTCTCCCGTTGGCTTATTGACATGACCATGTTGGCGTAATGACGTGACCATGTCACGTCATCGCAACTAACTTAGCTATATGACTTCATCACCCTACATTATCGCTTGGTCAAACGTGGGCACATTTCAAAGGCAGTGGAAAACCAAGTGAGGGGCCTCCGATCGTGGAGGCAATGCAAAACCACGTAAGGAGCACAAAGCTTTTGAAGGGTGGCGGCGGCGAAACAGTAAATTGGCTGAGAAGAAGAAGAACATAGCTTTCGCCTTCCAGTCTTCTCCGGTGTGTGCATGAGGGAACCTGTGACTTTTAGTCCATGATTGCTGGACGACTACGTTGAATTGATACTCCGTGAATTTTCGTTGCTGAATTAGCATAATATAAAGACGCAAGTTATTAGCAGTCAATGCAGAACGGTTTGCCATGCTTGAATGTATTTCTTTAATATTCTTTGTTATTTCGCCACAGATGCTTTATATATTTGATACTTAGTTTACAGAGTAGCTGTTAAAGTCGAGCTTGGTCCGTGCGCGCCGAATTTGGCAGCGTAGCCAAGACGGCAGAGGGGGCAAATGTACAGCGAGAGTGAAAGCATAGCATAAGTCTAGTTTAGCAAGTGTGAAGGAAACGATGAGAGAAAGGATGAGGGATACGCTAAGGCAAATGGTGAGGGAATGTGAAAGCGTCAGAGAAAGGCTGAGAGTGAAGCGTAGTAAAGCAATGGACTGCCAACGCAAGGAATGAGCCCAGGCGAGGGGTAGGGCGACCCTTGCTTAGCTTTGATCCTAGTTTGCTAAACCACACTCTTCCTCGTGTAGCTTTGCGCAACATTGCTGATGCTTCCCTCAGCTCCGCCGGTCATTGGTTGTGACGGAATGCTAGTTTTAGCTTTTTGGTACTGGTTCATAACTGAGGAAACATTCCTGCACAAATTGAACGGGGACAAAGAACACAAAGAAACGATACGCCCGTCCTATTTCTTTCTGGTTATGGTCATTCGTGTTTGCGAGAGCACAAGCACGCCTAATTTTTTTTGGACTATTGCATAAATGCATTTTCTTCTGTATAAATGCATGAAACTACTGAAGCAGAATTGAAATTAGGCACTTTACAGGTTTTGCGTTCCAAATTCTCAAAAATGCCAATTAACAAAAAAATTAGGTCCTTGTGGTAAAAATGTCACTAAATTTGTGATATTATTGAGATGTATTTATATCTGCTTCCTTTGAAAGAGCGGAAAATTTCGAAGAAAATGATTTATGCATTATATGGATATCCTTTTTAGTCACTGAGAAAACGGTAGCTAAAAATGGCCAAAAATACATAGGATGTATAGGGCTTACCCTGTGCGCTTAAAATATAACCCTAGTCCAATACCAATTACAACGAAGCCATTACCAGAGAAGGATTGCCACAAGTAACTGTTCACAACATAAGTGTTGTTAGTGAGAGAAGTGAATCTATTTGGTGGTTCATTAGTATATATTGCGGTATGCGAAATCGACTCCAAAAGGACGTAATTACTTTAATCGAATTGACCGAATGAGCCTTGTAGCTACAGAATGGTTCATAATTTGAAATGTTATAATTGTATATATTGCTTGTAGATATAGGAACGCCTAAGTCGTCAACCTGATTTCAGGCACGCTATCATGACCTCTGGACAACACTGTTTGTGACCGGTCACAAAACGTTGAACAGTAAAGGCACGTTCACACCGAACGCGGAGCACGCAAGCGGGCACGCCGATTTTCAGAGGGGAGAGGCAGCGAGGCCGCGCGGCTGTTCGGACCAACCGCGTTGCCTTCTGCCCGCTCCGACGCGGGGATGGAGCAATACGCCAATCCACGGCGGACGTGTCGCCATCTTGCGGCACTACGCAATACTGCGCGCGCGCTTCTCGCGCCCTGATTGGCTGCGGCCAAAGCGGCCAACTTTTCCACGCGGCCAAAATCGGTCTGGGAGCAATCCGGGCAAGCGGCCGCGGGTTTTCCGCTTTTGCGGATAATCCGCGTCCGGTTTCCAGATCCGCATCTCCGCTTTATGGATGCGCGTTCGGTGTGAACATGCCTTAAAGACTGACATTCTGATATCGTTTTGTCAAATAAGGATTTAGTGGCCTGGAAATTTTCTTGTGTGGCCACATCAGAATTATATGCGTGGAAAAAATACGCTATTCCTGCACACGCTCATCTCAACGCGTGGGGCGACGACATTTAAAGCACGCTCTTCGAGCCCTTCGCGCCATCTTGCTAGTGATAACGAAAACACGCTGATGTACCCTGATCTCTCAGTACCGCCACTGGCAAATGGTGTATATAAATAGCACGCCGTTAATACAACGAAGAACGTGGCGTTTGTGGCGGAGTTGTTTCGCGCTGCGCGCTGGGGATCGAGAGGTCGTAAGTTCGATTCCGGGTGACGGAATTTTTTCTTCTAGTTTTTCCTTTGCCGTATGTTAGTCTTTATATTTTACAACGTCATATCCGTGAAGGAAATGCGTCAGTGGAGCCGTGGTGGACCCTGGCATAAAACACTTTCGTGTTAAAACAATTGCGCCGGAGTAGCGGGCCAAGAACTTTTGGCACGAACCACGTTTGCGGACGGGTGTCCACAACCACACAACGTCACCTTTTGTAAAACAAACGGAGTGATGTCGGGCGTCGAAACGGGTTTTGGAGCGCTGTTGAGATGCCAAAGTTCGGAGGCATGCGATGCGAAGGGCTTCTTCAGCGCGACATAGTAACACGGCAACCAATGTTTTCATATCAAGCGTAAAAGGCAGAATAGTGTCGAAGAAGCTGCGAGGAGAGCGAACGCAGAGCAGAAAAAAGGGAGAGTATCCTGCCGTCTTGTGTTTCGCGGTGTTGTGTGCGTTTGTTGTGCAACAAAGTACTTCGTCCCAGTTTTTGTGCTTGGCATCGGCGTATGTTGATAGCATGTTAATGTCCTGTTGGTACTCTATACGAAGAAATCGATCTGTGGGTGATAGGGGGTGGCATGGCGGACCTGGCAGCTAGACAGGCGCAGGATCTCTTCAACAACGTCGGCGATGAAGTTACGCCCCCAGTCGCTAATGACGATGCCGGGAGACCATGTCGCGGGATAATAAGGCGAAGCATAAACTGCGACACGTGAAATGCTGTTGCAGCAGGTATTCTGCGTAGCGCTTCAGGTGGTCGACTCAGACGACGACTCATCGATTGGCATTGGTTGAAAGCTGGAACGGACTTAGGAGATCGACACCAAAAACCTCGGAGGGAAAGGTAGGAGGCGGTACAGGATGGAGAAGTCCGGGCGACGTAGTCGTGGGACGCTTGTGACGTTGGCTTGGGCCAGTAGAACCTTTGCTGGATACGGTGAAACGGTCTGGTGAATCCCATGTGTCCGCAGGTTGCGTGGTCGCGGAAGAACCGAAAAACGTGAGAACTTAGAGAGCGCAGAACTATCAGCAGCAGACGGGCTCTTTGGCCGGAGTAATTTCTTTTGTTGAGAACATCACCGTGGACTACAAAAGAGCTTGGATTGGTGTGATCATTCCCAGAGGCAAACAGGGAATCTAAGCAACGGTCCTCGTTTTCGGCTGTCCGGGAAGCCGCCAGATCATGGAACTGACAGTCAATAGCGGCGATATAACGGTCGAAGTTCTCAGCGTCGCAATCAGTCGTCAGTAGAGTAAACCGTGACACGCAATCAGCACCTGCGTGGCAGTTACCGTTCTCGTAGCGTACCGTAAAGTAAAACCGTTGTAAGCGCAGGGCCCATAGCGCAAATTGTCCAGATCGGTCGCGTAAGCCAACCAACCAACGAAGAGAATGATGGCCGGTGATGATTGAGAAGCGACGGCCGTAGACATAGCGGCGGAACTTGTTTACGGCGAAAACGACGCGAGGCAACCCAGTGTTGCAATAATGTAATTGGGCTCCGCCTTGCTCAGTGAATGGCTTGAATAAGCGACCACGTGTTCAGCAATGTCATGGCGTTGAACGACCACTGCGCCGAGACCAATTCCACTTGCATCGGTACGGATTTTCGTGGGAACAGAGGGATGAAAGTGGCGTAGTATTGGCTTGAATGTAAAGACGAGACATTACATTCGTTAAGAGGTTTAGATGCGAAGCAGCTTTTTCTCGGGGCTGTGTTCTTCTCTTGGCGACCGTCCGCTTTCTACCACCTAGCATGTAACATATTGAGCGCGCGCTCGCGCCAAGGAGCAGTCTTCTTCCTCTTGTTCTTCGACCGCCTTGTTGATGATAAGTACAGAGCATTTGGACCCGGGCTGCCGTATGCTGTCCTAGGTTGGCGTAACGCAGGCAAAACCATGTATGATGGCACGCGCTAGCGCGTTCGAGCCTGTGTAAGGGGCTGGGTAAGGCGCTGTGGCCTCTCCCCCTTACACTCTCTCAGCAATCACGTGATGGCGTCGGGAAACGAGAAGAGAGAAAAGGTTTATTATGGCAGAAAAGCTGAGAGATTCTGCAGACGCGCAATGAACCCGCGTGGCGTGCTCCAACAAGAGTTCGGGACGAGTAACAGCAACAGCAACTACAATGAATTCATGGTGTGCTCCACTTCCAAGGACCAGTTAATATCGGCCAAGGTGCCCGTGATGAACGGAACTTTAAGTCGACCCATGCGCTGCTTCGCATCCCCACATGGTTCCCTTTAGTGAGAGATGGCGTAATTTTTTTTTTCGAAAGCAGCTCCATGCATATGCGTGGCTCTGCGGTAGAGTACCTGCTTGCCACAGAGAAGTCCCGAGATCGATTCCCATTTGAACCGAAGCTTTCTTTATTGATTGATTTGCACCTATCTAAAATTTTCGCTCACGAACAACGCTGATTTTTACTCACAACCAACGACGCCGACCCCGGAATTTCCGCGAAACGAGCTGTTTACCGCTTTCGCTTTGAATACGAAAGCATTGCACATGCTATGGTCGTTTCGTAGAAATTTCATGTTGGCGGCCTAAAAGCGATCTGCTGGATTATGCGCAAGGTTGATATCACGAATCGCGCATTTCATAAAAATTCCGATCTCAAGAAAATGAATTGTTATGCCGCGGTTCCATAATCACCTGATGTTCCTTTCCATGGGCCGCTCTACAGGCTGACGAACGCTGGAGAGAAGATGCCATGCTGATTCAGCCCGAAAACAGCGTCTGGAGACGGCCACTACCAATAATGTATCTCAACGCTTACGTAAGAAGGGAGTATTGCGCAAGGCGAAAGAAAGAAAGAAAGGAAGACAGAAAGAAAGAAAAAAAGAACGAAACAAATAAATAAAGGAACGAAGGAAAGAAAGAAATTCGGCAGGTCCCACGCGTTGTGGGAATCGGTTTCATGCGAAGCAGTCAGCGAGTAGTTATATGCTGTATTTTAACGCCATAGTGCTAAGGAGCTCGTTTCACAGAAATTCCGGTGTCGGCGTCGCTAGTTGTTAGCGATAAATCGTCATCTTGTCTGTGGTAGAAAAATCAAGAATAAAAATGTTCGGTCCGAGTGAGAATCGAACCCAGGGCGTCTGCGTGGCAAGCAGACGTTCTACCACACAGCCACACCTCTGCTTGGATCTTCTTTGAAAGTAACTTTGATGCTTCACAAACATACGTATCCTGTATACCGGTGTCGCAGTACGAGATGTAATATCGCAGTAATATTGCGTGGGGCAAGCGTACATTGCCATAGTGCGTCAAATCATATGAATATGATAACGACTTCGTGGTCTAAAGCGGGCCAACCAAAGTTTCTCGCGCATGATTGCTTCTGGTTGAAAGCATGCTACCCATTGCATAAAGCAGACACCTTAGTGCGCGCACTAAGTTGCACACACGCAGTGGTCGAAGTACGCGCTAGGGCATGATATCGCTATCGCGTTCAGCTCTTAACTTTCTATTGCATGATTGACCGAAAAGTCATTTGAAAAATTACTTTCTCGACTTTTATCATAATATAGACGCAGAAGAACATATGCAAACATTTTCAGATTTATTGTGACTGTATTAATGAAGATAAAGGTTTGTGCCAAATATGGCACACCATGCAGATGGGCGAGCGATATTGCTACCATGGCTGAAAAACAAAACATCACTGATTTAAGGTTTTGTTAAGATGATGTGTGGAATGAATACAAAGCATTTGCTTCCTGTGTTGGGGCATAATTGAACATTTCACTTAGTGCATCTGACCGCCGATATCTATGTACAAGATGGCCGCTTACACGTTTGTCTGTTCGCATGTTGCCGCCTCGCTGTACTTTCCTGCTCGAATTTCCAACCACTGATTTGCGACTGGGAGCATCAGTTGTCGAGGAAATCGAAAAAGCTAAATATCGACTTGATGGACTTGAACTGGTCGGAACTCACATACTTTTCATGTATCCACGCCAATATTGTAACAAAAAAATTGCCTGGTACTGTTGCTGGCACCTCAGACTTTCGTGAAGGAGCTAAATACCCACCACCACAACCTAAATCCTGCACAACAGAACTGTGCTGCATGATCTCAGAGGCTGCACGTTATTTACATTTGTATTGTGGAGCACAACATAGATGGCAGCATATTGCGCATTTCGTCACTGATAATCATACTGTGCCAAATATGACACATACCATTTTCCGGCTGTATACCGTAGTGGCAAAAGAAATCGAGAAAAGTAATAAAGAGCATGAATTTTTAAGGTCACGAGATATCCCATAATAATTTTTTCATGCTTCCGCAGCGAAAAAAACGTTGCGATAAAAAAATCGCAATCGCTGTTGTTCGCATGCCGAACTAGCACGTGTACTGTAAAATCTATTTCACGTCTGTTTTTCTTACTGCTCCATGCACTGTAAAAAATATGTGTAAAAGTACAGATATCTTTACAGAAAACGTCTGTGGTCACACAGAAAATTTCTGTTATTTGCCCTTAATAGAAATGTGTACCTGAAAAAAACAGACAATTTCTGTCTTTAAAGTCGGCGCTTTACAGACGATTGATCACGTGTCTCTTAGTACTTGAAAAACAACTATAAAAAATAGACTGCACGAAATAATAAATTGCTTATATTTTAGGAAGTAAGCCAACGGTAGCAATTAATTTTGTTTCAAGTAATATGCGTATTTGTACATGTTGCGGTCCTTGCTTCCGGCGCGCTTCAATGCACAGATTCAAATTTCATGCTGCTAGGCCTAGTTTCTTCTTTATGGACTGGACCAACTGATGCTCCTCGTTGTTTTCTCGTCGACGATCTGCTGCCATTGAACCACTGCGCTTCGTTACAGTTCGTCCATCAGGTGAGTAAGAGTTCCGTTGCTGATTTATGTGATTAGTGAACTCTATTATGTGTTACTGAAGTGCTATTACGTGATTATGTTGCTATAACGCTCGATGACAACGGCTCGATCGTGTAGCCATACGCAGTTAGCAACGTTTTTTGAACCAATGGTTTTAGAAATTATGGTTGCTAGTGCACGTCGTATTTAGCTGTGCTGCTGAGCTTAGCCGTGCGGCAGGAGGTGTAAGCAGAGCAGTACTGCCATTTGAAATGTGCCAAACGGCTGCCGCCGTCTACGCAGTGTGCTTCGTTGTTACCGTGCGGAGCGTACTATCGTGCACGCCCAGTTCAGGCGTTTAGTGCGCGAGACTGCGTCACACTGCAATGTGTTCGTCCGTTGTCTTATCTGTAAGGAGCTAGTTTAGGCGCACCGAAGCAGGGGCTCCGCTAATGTTGCCATCAAAGAATGTGTTCGTGTCATGTGGCGTTGGCGGAATGAGTCCCATTTATGCGGTTCGCGTGCGTCCTTAGATTGCTATGATGCGTGATTTTTGTTCTGCTTTGCCAGCGTCGTAATAAACGGCCCTTTATAGTCCAGCGCAGAGTTCGCGTCAACCTGCGTCAGCAGAAGTTGGCGACGCCACGTTCTTTAGTTCATCACGTTACTTTAACGCGAAAACCGAGCCAACTGAGCACTACGTCGACTTGACGCATGCGCAGTTCAGCACGCCCGGCGTCCCTTCGTCACGAAGAACGTAGAAACGCAGACACCGTGAAGTCGGGGTCTTTGGATACAGTGTTCTTTGGGTAACGTCGCCGGCGCGGAATGCAGCGTGTTGCATCTCGCGCCGGCTGCAACAGAGGCGCGGCGCGCCGACGGACGCCGGACAAGCCGGTCGTGCCGGCCTTTGTGCTGTACGTTTGAATAGCGTAGCCTCGCTGTGCCGAGCGTGCGCACGCGTCGATGTTACGTCGAACTATAGAGGGTCTTTGACACCGGAGCGGTAATGTCTGCCTATTGAATTGTATCGTTCGAGATTCTGTTTGATAATATAATCATTTAAAAAAGTGAGGCAACGCAACGCCTCAACCCGTTTCATATTACCGCAACGATTCTGTGCCCTCCTCGACATGAACAGCACTTATCGAAAAAATGCAGTCGAACACGCATATATCGAACCACACGAATTGTTGCGCATCTCAAACAGTTGTAAAATCCCATGCAAATATGTTGGGCTAGTTCACGCAAATATAGTGCTCCTCTTCACTGCACATTCGATATATCGAACGCGACGCCACGCCAAAGGCCTCAGAGTGCACTGCACCACACGTGCAGGAAGTCCGCGCACGCGTAGCGTAGAGAGTGTAGCGCCTGTCATTTGTTCCATCCCTTTTTCTGTTTTCTTTCTTTTCTTTTTTTGTACTTTGCGTTACTACAAGATATGTATGCGTGGCGACAGATGAGTCATTTTCAGTGCCACAGTCTGATAGAGTGTCTTTCCTCACTTACTGGCTCACTGGCTTATTCGTTGACTGGCCGATCCACACGCCTCTGCGCGCTTATTGATTCGCGCCTGGGTTCGGGAGAGTTGGACATGACTCATTTGTTCATAGTACAGCAGCGGCTCGGTAAAGATGTTGAGCCAGAGCCAGTTCGGCGTCGTCGGCAGACGCGCCGGTGAAAGCAGTGTCGTTTGAGAAGGCGTCAGGCCTCAGGTTTGTTAGAAGCCCGCTGCCTGTTCTTGTACGCGTTTCTCTGGCGTGGGGGAAGGGTGGTGCTTTGAAGAAGTGGCGGCCTTTCATGAATGCGCGCTCCGTCGAAGGTATCGGCGCCGTGATATGACGCTGGATCTTGAATGTAGTGTAAGCGCTTACTTGTTCGAAACACGCTGGGTGTTCTTGCACGCCGTTCGCTGGCGTGGGGGGAGGGTTTGTGCTTTGAAGGAGTGACGGCCTTTCATGAATGCGCGCTCCGTCGAAGGTATCGGCGTCGTGATATGACGCTGGATCTTGAATGTAGTGTAAGCGCTTACTTGTTCGAAACACGCTGGGTGTTCTTGCACGCCGTTCGCTGGCGTGGGGGGAGGGTTTGTGCTTTGAAGGAGTGGCGGCCTTTCATGAATGCGCGCTCCGTCGAAGGTATCGGCGTCGTGATATGACGCTGGATCTTGAATGTAGTGTAAGCGCTTACTTGTTCGAAACACGCTGGGTGTTCTTGCACGCCGTTCGCTGGCGTGGGGGGAGGGTTTGTGCTTTGAAGGAGTGACGGCCTTTCATAAATGCGCGCTCCGTCGAAGGTATCGGCACCGTGATATGACGCTGGATCTTGAATGTAGTGTAAGCGCTTACTTGTTCGAAACACGCTGGGTGTTCTTGCACGCCGTTCGCTGGCGTGGGGGGAGGGTTTGTGCTTTGAAGGAGTGACGGCCTTTCATAAATGCGCGCTCCGTCGAAGGTATCGGCGTCGTGATATGACGCTGGATCTTGAATGTAGTGTAAGCGCTTACTTGTTCGAAACACGCTGGGTGTTCTTGCACGCCGTTCGCTGGCGTGGGGGGAGGGTTTGTGCTTTGAAGGAGTGACGGCCTTTCATAAATGCGCGCTCCGTCGAAGGTATCGGCGTCGTGATATGACGCTGGATCTTGAATGTAGTGTAAGCGCTTACTTGTTCGAAACACCCTGGGTGTTCTTGCACGCCGTTCGCTGGCGTGGGGGGAGGGTTTGTGCTTTGAAGGAGTGACGGCCTTTCATAAATGCGCGCTCCGTCGAAGGTATCGGCACCGTGATATGACGCTGGATCTTGAATGTAGTGTAAGCGCTTACTTGTTCGAAACACGCTGGGTGTTCTTGCACGCCGTTCGCTGGCGTGGGGGGAGGGTTTGTGCTTTGAAGGAGTGACGGCCTTTCATAAATGCGCGCTCCGTCGAAGGTATCGGCACCGTGATATGACGCTGGATCTTGAATGTAGTGTAAGCGCTTACTTGTTCGAAACACGCTGGGTGTTCTTGCACGCCGTTCGCTGGCGTGGGGGGAGGGTTTGTGCTTTGAAGGAGTGACGGCCTTTCATAAATGCGCGCTCCGTCGAAGGTATCGGCACCGTGATATGACGCTGGATCTTGAATGTAGTGTAAGCGCTTACTTGTTCGAAACACGCTGGGTGTTCTTGCACGCCGTTCGCTGGCGTGGGGGGAGGGTTTGTGCTTTGAAGGAGTGACGGCCTTTCATAAATGCGCGCTCCGTCGAAGGTATCGGCGTCGTGATATGACGCTGGATCTTGAATGTAGTGTAAGCGCTTACTTGTTCGAAACACGCTGGGTGTTCTTGCACGCCGTTCGCTGGCGTGGGGGGAGGGTTTGTGCTTTGAAGGAGTGACGGCCTTTCATAATGCGCGCTCCGTCGAAGGTATCGGCGTCGTGATATGACGCTGGATCTTGAATGTAGTGTAAGCGCTTACTTGTTCGAAACACGCTGGGTGTTCTTGCACGCCGTTCGCTGGCGTGGGGGGAGGGTTTGTGCTTTGAAGGAGTGACGGCCTTCATAAATGCGCGCTCCGTCGAAGGTATCGGCACCGTGATATGACGCTGGATCTTGAATGTAGTGTAAGCGCTTACTTGTTCGAAACACGCTGGGTGTTCTTGCACGCCGTTCGCTGGCGTGGGGGGAGGGTTTGTGCTTTGAAGGAGTGACGGCCTTTCATAAATGCGCGCTCCGTCGAAGGTATCGGCACCGTGATATGACGCTGGATCTTGAATGTAGTGTAAGCGCTTACTTGTTCGAAACACGCTGGGTGTTCTTGCACGCCGTTCGCTGGCGTGGGGGGAGGGTTTGTGCTTTGAAGGAGTGACGGCCTTTCATAAATGCGCGCTCCGTCGATGGTATCGGCACCGTGATATGACGCTGGATCTTGAATGTAGTGTAAGCGCTTACTTGTTCGAAACACGCTGGGTGTTCTTGCACGCCGTTCGCTGGCGTGGGGGGAGGGTTTGTGCTTTGAAGGAGTGACGGCCTTTCATAAATGCGCGCTCCGTCGAAGGTATCGGCACCGTGATATGACGCTGGATCTTGAATGTAGTGTAAGCGCTTACTTGTTCGAAACACGCTGGGTGTTCTTGCACGCCGTTCGCTGGCGTGGGGGGAGGGTTTGTGCTTTGAAGGAGTGACGGCCTTTCATAAATGCGCGCTCCGTCGAAGGTATCGGCGTCGTGATATGACGCTGGATCTTGAATGTAGTGTAAGCGCTTACTTGTTCGAAACACGCTGGGTGTTCTTGCACGCCGTTCGCTGGCGTGGGGGGAGGGTTTGTGCTTTGAAGGAGTGACGGCCTTTCATAAATGCGCGCTCCGTCGAAGGTATCGGCGTCGTGATATGACGCTGGATCTTGAATGTAGTGTAAGCGCTTACTTGTTCGAAACACGCTGGGTGTTCTTGCACGCCGTTCGCTGGCGTGGGGGGAGGGTTTGTGCTTTGAAGGAGTGACGGCCTTTCATAAATGCGCGCTCCGTCGAAGGTATCGGCGTCGTGATATGACGCTGGATCTTGAATGTAGTGTAAGCGCTTACTTGTTCGAAACACGCTGGGTGTTCTTGCACGCCGTTCGCTGGCGTGGGGGGAGGGTTTGTGCTTTGAAGGAGTGACGGCCTTTCATAAATGCGCGCTCCGTCGAAGGTATCGGCACCGTGATATGACGCTGGATCTTGAATGTAGTGTAAGCGCTTACTTGTTCGAAACACGCTGGGTGTTCTTGCACGCCGTTCGCTGGCGTGGGGGGAGGGTTTGTGCTTTGAAGGAGTGACGGCCTTTCATAAATGCGCGCTCCGTCGAAGGTATCGGCGTCGTGATATGACGCTGGATCTTGAATGTAGTGTAAGCGCTTACTTGTTCGAAACACGCTGGGTGTTCTTGCACGCCGTTCGCTGGCGTGGGGGGAGGGTTTGTGCTTTGAAGGAGTGACGGCCTTTCATAAATGCGCGCTCCGTCGAAGGTATCGGCACCGTGATATGACGCTGGATCTTGAATGTAGTGTAAGCGCTTACTTGTTCGAAACACGCTGGGTGTTCTTGCACGCCGTTCGCTGGCGTGGGGGGAGGGTTTGTGCTTTGAAGGAGTGACGGCCTTTCATAAATGCGCGCTCCGTCGAAGGTATCGGCGTCGTGATATGACGCTGGATCTTGAATGTAGTGTAAGCGCTTACTTGTTCGAAACACGCTGGGTGTTCTTGCACGCCGTTCGCTGGCGTGGGGGGAGGGTTTGTGCTTTGAAGGAGTGACGGCCTTTCATAAATGCGCGCTCCGTCGAAGGTATCGGCACCGTGATATGACGCTGGATCTTGAATGTAGTGTAAGCGCTTACTTGTTCGAAACACGCTGGGTGTTCTTGCACGCCGTTCGCTGGCGTGGGGGGAGGGTTTGTGCTTTGAAGGAGTGACGGTCTTTCATGAATGCGCGCTCCGTCGAAGGTATCGGCACCGTGATATGACGCTGGATCTTGAATGTAGTGTAAGCGCTTACTTGTTCGAAACACGCTGGGTGTTCTTGCACGCCGTTCGCTGGCGTGGGGGGAGGGTTTGTGCTTTGAAGGAGTGACGGCCTTTCATGAATGCGCGCTCCGTCGAAGGTATCGGCACCGTGATATGACGCTGGATCTTGAATGTAGTGTAAGCGCTTACTTGTTCGAAACACGCTGGGTGTTCTTGCACGCCGTTCGCTGGCGTGGGGGGAGGGTTTGTGCTTTGAAGGAGTGACGGCCTTTCATAAATGCGCGCTCCGTCGAAGGTATCGGCGTCGTGATATGACGCTGGATCTTGAATGTAGTGTAAGCGCTTACTTGTTCGAAACACGCTGGGTGTTCTTGCACGCCGTTCGCTGGCGTGGGGGGAGGGTTTGTGCTTTGAAGGAGTGACGGCCTTTCATGAATGCGCGCTCCGTCGAAGGTATCGGCACCGTGATATGACGCTGGATCTTGAATGTAGTGTAAGCGCTTACTTGTTCGAAACACGCTGGGTGTTCTTGCACGCCGTTCGCTGGCGTGGGGGGAGGGTTTGTGCTTTGAAGGAGTGACGGCCTTTCATGAATGCGCGCTCCGTCGAAGGTATCGGCACCGTGATATGACGCTGGATCTTGAATGTAGTGTAAGCGCTTACTTGTTCGAAACACGCTGGGTGTTCTTGCACGCCGTTCGCTGGCGTGGGGGGAGGGTTTGTGCTTTGAAGGAGTGACGGCCTTTCATGAATGCGCGCTCCGTCGAAGGTATCGGCGTCGTGATATGACGCTGGATCTTGAATGTAGTGTAAGCGCTTACTTGTTCGAAACACGCTGGGTGTTCTTGCACGCCGTTCGCTGGCGTGGGGGGAGGGTTTGTGCTTTGAAGGAGTGACGGCCTTTCATAAATGCGCGCTCCGTCGAAGGTATCGGCGTCGTGATATGACGCTGGATCTTGAATGTAGTGTAAGCGCTTACTTGTTCGAAACACGCTGGGTGTTCTTGCACGCCGTTCGCTGGCGTGGGGGGAGGGTTTGTGCTTTGAAGGAGTGACGGCCTTTCATAAATGCGCGCTCCGTCGAAGGTATCGGCGTCGTGATATGACGCTGGATCTTGAATGTAGTGTAAGCGCTTACTTGTTCGAAACACGCTGGGTGTTCTTGCACGCCGTTCGCTGGCGTGGGGGGAGGGTTTGTGCTTTGAAGGAGTGACGGCCTTTCATAAATGCGCGCTCCGTCGAAGGTATCGGCACCGTGATATGACGCTGGATCTTGAATGTAGTGTAAGCGCTTACTTGTTCGAAACACGCTGGGTGTTCTTGCACGCCGTTCGCTGGCGTGGGGGGAGGGTTTGTGCTTTGAAGGAGTGACGGCCTTTCATGAATGCGCGCTCCGTCGAAGGTATCGGCGTCGTGATATGACGCTGGATCTTGAATGTAGTGTAAGCGCTTACTTGTTCGAAACACGCTGGGTGTTCTTGCACGCCGTTCGCTGGCGTGGGGGGAGGGTTTGTGCTTTGAAGGAGTGACGGCCTTTCATAAATGCGCGCTCCGTCGAAGGTATCGGCACCGTGATATGACGCTGGATCTTGAATGTAGTGTAAGCGCTTACTTGTTCGAAACACGCTGGGTGTTCTTGCACGCCGTTCGCTGGCGTGAGGGGAGGGTTTGTGCTTTGAAGGAGTGACGGCCTTTCATGAATGCGCGCTCCGTCGAAGGTATCGGCGTCGTGATATGACGCTGGATCTTGAATGTAGTGTAAGCGCTTACTTGTTCGAAACACGCTGGGTGTTCTTGCACGCCGTTCGCTGGCGTGGGGGGAGGGTTTGTGCTTTGAAGGAGTGACGGCCTTTCATAAATGCGCGCTCCGTCGAAGGTATCGGCACCGTGATATGACGCTGGATCTTGAATGTAGTGTAAGCGCTTACTTGTTCGAAACACGCTGGGTGTTCTTGCACGCCGTTCGCTGGCGTGGGGGGAGGGTTTGTGCTTTGAAGGAGTGACGGCCTTTCATGAATGCGCGCTCCGTCGAAGGTATCGGCACCGTGATATGACGCTGGATCTTGAATGTAGTGTAAGCGCTTACTTGTTCGAAACACGCTGGGTGTTCTTGCACGCCGTTCGCTGGCGTGGGGGGAGGGTTTGTGCTTTGAAGGAGTGACGGCCTTTCATGAATGCGCGCTCCGTCGAAGGTATCGGCACCGTGATATGACGCTGGATCTTGAATGTAGTGTAAGCGCTTACTTGTTCGAAACACGCTGGGTGTTCTTGCACGCCGTTCGCTGGCGTGGGGGGAGGGTTTGTGCTTTGAAGGAGTGACGGCCTTTCATAAATGCGCGCTCCGTCGAAGGTATCGGCACCGTGATATGACGCTGGATCTTGAATGTAGTGTAAGCGCTTACTTGTTCGAAACACGCTGGGTGTTCTTGCACGCCGTTCGCTGGCGTGGGGGGAGGGTTTGTGCTTTGAAGGAGTGACGGCCTTTCATGAATGCGCGCTCCGTCGAAGGTATCGGCACCGTGATATGACGCTGGATCTTGAATGTAGTGTAAGCGCTTACTTGTTCGAAACACGCTGGGTGTTCTTGCACGCCGTTCGCTGGCGTGAGGGGAGGGTTTGTGCTTTGAAGGAGTGACGGCCTTTCATAAATGCGCGCTCCGTCGAAGGTATCGGCGTCGTGATATGACGCTGGATCTTGAATGTAGTGTAAGCGCTTACTTGTTCGAAACACGCTGGGTGTTCTTGCACGCCGTTCGCTGGCGTGGGGGGAGGGTTTGTGCTTTGAAGGAGTGACGGCCTTTCATAAATGCGCGCTCCGTCGAAGGTATCGGCACCGTGATATGACGCTGGATCTTGAATGTAGTGTAAGCGCTTACTTGTTCGAAACACGCTGGGTGTTCTTGCACGCCGTTCGCTGGCGTGTGGGGAGGATTTGTGCTTTGAAGGAGTGACGGCCTTTCATGAATGCGCGCTCCGTCGAAGGTATCGGCGCCGTGATATGACGCTGGATCTTGAATGTAGTGTAAGCGCTTACTTGTTCGAAACACGCTGGGTGTTCTTGCACGCCGTTCGCTGGCGTGGGGGGAGGGTTTGTGCTTTGAAGGAGTGACGGCCTTTCATGAATGCGCGCTCCGTCGAAGGTATCGGCGTCGTGATATGACGCTGGATCTTGAATGTAGTGTAAGCGCTTACTTGTTCGAAACACGCTGGGTGTTCTTGCACGCCGTTCGCTGGCGTGGGGGGAGGGTTTGTGCTTTGAATGAGTGACGGCCTTTCATAAATGCGCGCTCCGTCGAAGGTATCGGCACCGTGATATGACGCTGGATCTTGAATGTAGTGTAAGCGCTTACTTGTTCGAAACACGCTGGGTGTTCTTGCACGCCGTTCGCTGGCGTGGGGGGAGGGTTTGTGCTTTGAAGGAGTGACGGCCTTTCATGAATGCGCGCTCCGTCGAAGGTATCGGCACCGTGATATGACGCTGGATCTTGAATGTAGTGTAAGCGCTTACTTGTTCGAAACACGCTGGGTGTTCTTGCACGCCGTTCGCTGGCGTGGGGGAGGGTTTGTGCTTTGAAGGAGTGACGGCCTTTCATGAATGCGCGCTCCGTCGAAGGTATCGGCACCGTGATATGACGCTGGATCTTGAATGTAGTGTAAGCGCTTACTTGTTCGAAACACGCTGGGTGTTCTTGCACGCCGTTCGCTGGCGTGGGGGGAGGGTTTGTGCTTTGAAGGAGTGACGGCCTTTCATAAATGCGCGCTCCGTCGAAGGTATCGGCACCGTGATATGACGCTGGATCTTGAATGTAGTGTAAGCGCTTACTTGTTCGAAACACGCTGGGTGTTCTTGCACGCCGTTCGCTGGCGTGGGGGGAGGGTTTGTGCTTTGAAAGAGTGACGGCCTTTCATGAATGCGCGCTCCGTCGAAGGTATCGGCGTCGTGATATGACGCTGGATCTTGAATGTAGTGTAAGCGCTTACTTGTTCGAAACACGCTGGGTGTTCTTGCACGCCGTTCGCTGGCGTGGGGGGAGGGTTTGTGCTTTGAAGGAGTGACGGCCTTTCATAAATGCGCGCTCCGTCGAAGGTATCGGCGTCGTGATATGACGCTGGATCTTGAATGTAGTGTAAGCGCTTACTTGTTCGAAACACGCTGGGTGTTCTTGCACGCCGTTCGCTGGCGTGGGGGGAGGGTTTGTGCTTTGAAGGAGTGACGGCCTTTCATAAATGCGCGCTCCGTCGAAGGTATCGGCGTCGTGATATGACGCTGGATCTTGAATGTAGTGTAAGCGCTTACTTGTTCGAAACACGCTGGGTGTTCTTGCACGCCGTTCGCTGGCGTGGGGGGAGGGTTTGTGCTTTGAAGGAGTGACGGCCTTTCATGAATGCGCGCTCCGTCGAAGGTATCGGCACCGTGATATGACGCTGGATCTTGAATGTAGTGTAAGCGCTTACTTGTTCGAAACACGCTGGGTGTTCTTGCACGCCGTTCGCTGGCGTGGGGGGAGGGTTTGTGCTTTGAAGGAGTGACGGCCTTTCATGAATGCGCGCTCCGTCGAAGGTATCGGCACCGTGATATGACGCTGGATCTTGAATGTAGTGTAAGCGCTTACTTGTTCGAAACACGCTGGGTGTTCTTGCACGCCGTTCGCTGGCGTGGGGGGAGGGTTTGTGCTTTGAAGGAGTGACGGCCTTTCATAAATGCGCGCTCCGTCGAAGGTATCGGCACCGTGATATGACGCTGGATCTTGAATGTAGTGTAAGCGCTTACTTGTTCGAAACACGCTGGGTGTTCTTGCACGCCGTTCGCTGGCGTGGGGGGAGGGTTTGTGCTTTGAAGGAGTGACGGCCTTTCATGAATGCGCGCTCCGTCGAAGGTATCGGCGTCGTGATATGACGCTGGATCTTGAATGTAGTGTAAGCGCTTACTTGTTCGAAACACGCTGGGTGTTCTTGCACGCCGTTCGCTGGCGTGGGGGGAGGGTTTGTGCTTTGAAGGAGTGACGGCCTTTCATAAATGCGCGCTCCGTCGAAGGTATCGGCACCGTGATATGACGCTGGATCTTGAATGTAGTGTAAGCGCTTACTTGTTCGAAACACGCTGGGTGTTCTTGCACGCCGTTCGCTGGCGTGGGGGGAGGGTTTGTGCTTTGAAGGAGTGACGGCCTTTCATGAATGCGCGCTCCGTCGAAGGTATCGGCACCGTGATATGACGCTGGATCTTGAATGTAGTGTAAGCGCTTACTTGTTCGAAACACGCTGGGTGTTCTTGCACGCCGTTCGCTGGCGTGGGGGGAGGGTTTGTGCTTTGAAGGAGTGACGGCCTTTCATGAATGCGCGCTCCGTCGAAGGTATCGGCACCGTGATATGACGCTGGATCTTGAATGTAGTGTAAGCGCTTACTTGTTCGAAACACGCTGGGTGTTCTTGCACGCCGTTCGCTGGCGTGGGGGGAGGGTTTGTGCTTTGAAGGAGTGACGGCCTTTCATAAATGCGCGCTCCGTCGAAGGTATCGGCACCGTGATATGACGCTGGATCTTGAATGTAGTGTAAGCGCTTACTTGTTCGAAACACGCTGGGTGTTCTTGCACGCCGTTCGCTGGCGTGGGGGGAGGGTTTGTGCTTTGAAGGAGTGACGGCCTTTCATGAATGCGCGCTCCGTCGAAGGTATCGGCACCGTGATATGACGCTGGATCTTGAATGTAGTGTAAGCGCTTACTTGTTCGAAACACGCTGGGTGTTCTTGCACGCCGTTCGCTGGCGTGGGGGGAGGGTTTGTGCTTTGAAGGAGTGACGGCCTTTCATAAATGCGCGCTCCGTCGAAGGTATCGGCACCGTGATATGACGCTGGATCTTGAATGTAGTGTAAGCGCTTACTTGTTCGAAACACGCTGGGTGTTCTTGCACGCCGTTCGCTGGCGTGGGGGGAGGGTTTGTGCTTTGAAGGAGTGACGGCCTTTCATGAATGCGCGCTCCGTCGAAGGTATCGGCGCCGTGATATGACGCTGGATCTTGAATGTAGTGTAAGCGCTTACTTGTTCGAAACACGCTGGGTGTTCTTGCACGCCGTTCGCTGGCGTGGGGGGAGGGTTTGTGCTTTGGAGGAGTGACGGCCTTTCATGAATGCGCGCTCCGTCGAAGGTATCGGCACCGTGATATAACGGTGGATCTTGAAGTAGTGTAAGCGCTTACTTGTTCGAAACACGCTGAATGTTCTTGCACGCGTTTCGCTGGCGTGAGGGCAGGGTTTGAGCTTTGAAAAAGTGGTGGCATTTGAAGAATCCGCGCTCCTTCGAAGGCATCGGCGCCGTGATTTGACGCTGCATTTTGAATGTGGTGTAAGCGCTTACTTGTTCGAGACACGCTATCTGTTCTTGCACGCGTTTCGCTGGCGTGGGGGGAGGGTTTGTGCTTTGAAGAAGTGGTGGGCTTTCACGAATGCGTGCTCCGTCGAAGGTATCGGCGCCGTGTATTTGGCGCTTGATTTTGAATGTGACTACAGCGCTTACCTATGACTAGAGGGTATGTCTTTCTCGGCACCAAACTGATCTTTTGTAGCGTTAGCTCCACTGGCCTAACCGAGCCAGTTTCGCGAGGCTCCTCAAGAGCCGTGCTGCGCATGCGAGGATCAGTGATGTCACGCACAGGAGCCGGCACTAGTCTGCGCTTTCCAGAGGAGTGACGTCGTAGCCGTGGCAGACGTATTGGCGCCGGCGCTCGCAGCTATTCGCTTTGGCTGTGCAGTCGCCGTCTGACACTGTGCTGGAGCCGCTTGATAGCGCCTCCGACTGGCGTTTTCCAGTGTAGTATAGTCATGGAGAAGGAGAGCGCAAATGCTGCTCAACGGCGCAGAAGAGCGGTGAAGCTTAACTCATCGGATCCCGAAGTAGTTGCCTGGCAAAATAAATGTACATGTGCCACATAATACGCATACCGTGTGTGTGTCATTGGAGCTGCAGTAAGCATGACAACCAAGTTAATCCTGGACAATCAGGAAAGCTAAGAATAATTAGCTGAACCTTTGCTAACGCTACGTTATCCTGGCATAGCCGAGCCACGCCACTGCAACTATTTTTTTTTATTCTGCACTTCTTCCTTCTTGTGCATATAACGTGTGCTGCCAGTTGAACTCCGTTGACCTGATCGGCTTTTTGCTCATCAAATAAATATTTTATCACCGTCGTGTGCCTATCGGCGTTGCTGCTTTCGGATACGCCAATCGGTAGTCTGCCGTCTTTTCGCAAGTTTACACATTTGTCAGAAACGTGCTAAGTTTTTATTACGAGCACAATTTCGAATATCGAATTATTATATATGGAACTATTTCACAATTTCTATCGAGTTCGATGTATCCGGGCTCGATTGTACACCGAAAATAGAGTGAACCATCCCAGGTGCAGACCAGCACTTTCAAAATGCGCCATTTCACTTCCACTTAGGGCAAGATATTCGGTGCTAATGCAGCTTGAAAATCGCTCGTGGATTTTTTATCTTCTTTCTTGCATTGGGCTTTTTGTTAACCATGGCTGGGGCGACCAAAGTGTCTGAGAGTACGCATTGTTAAAATATGTGCAAACATCCAGTTTTAACAAATTGTTTAAAAGGGTATGAGCTTGAGCTTGTTGACTTGGCTTCATAATAGAAAACAGCGCGGGCAAACGGGACAAGAAAGTCCTGTGAGTCTTTCTTGTACCGTGCCCACGCTGTTTCCTGTTATTAACAAATTAACAAATTCTATTTTGCCTCGGGCCTACTTATTCGATCAATTCTTGTTTCTTTATTCAAGGATACCATCTGGGATGATGACCTTGAGGAAATGCCAAGTTGACCTTTCATATTTGCGAAAGATATGCGATTCTCCCCTTCTAAATATGAGTAAATTTTGAACCCAAATTTTCAACTTCCAGGTGGTGGTTTCCTGACAGCGAAGTCCTTCACAGTTTGCATTGACGACGTTCCTCTCATGCAAGCATGCAGTCCTAGAGAGGCGTTCAAGATATTATTCCTGGCAGACTTTGCATCAACGTTGCCTACCCAAAAGAGGCAAGTCTTACCCTGGAATTCACTCATAGGTGAGATTGAAACTAAATCTTGGGCACAGTACTTTGGTCAATAACTTTAGCTTTCCGGTAACATTGAAAAAAAATGTATGGCATATTGCTCACATAAAACACCTTTATTTATTGAGATGGCTTCATTTATTTAAAAGTAAAAGAAAGCGTTTTGGAACAAAATTACTAAAACTAAGCCATTATCCCTTCAATGAGAAGCTACCTGTTTTATGGTATACTGCTTGCGAGTATCCACAAACATACTGGCTGTCAGTACTTAGACATTAGAAGGTTCAAATTCTAATTTTAGTGTTAGATAGGTTAGGAGTTTAATTTAGACTTATGTGGCAATATTGTATTTAAAGAAAACGTAATGTAAGTACAGATGGATGTATGCAGAAAAGCCTATTCTTAATGAAGAGCTGGTGGGTAACTTTGTAGTTACACTGTATCTAAGAATATTTTGGTACTTCTGGACTGCTAAACAGAATTGCCTCTTCTTTTTAGGTCAATTGCCACTGTCACTCCCGGAAAGGGCACAAAGACTGAGCATACACGAGGGAAACAGCACGTGAACCCGAAAGTGGCGTCATTGATTAGCTTCCTCAAGGACTTGACTTTCAAACATCTGTGCCTGCCAACTCGAACAATATCGCCGGGAGATTTCTTAATCTGGACCCGTTGTGACACTGTGGGCATAGTGAACGAAGCGGGAATTGTAATGCCTTGTTTTTCTTTGTTAGACACAACATTAATTACAACAGACAAGAAAGCCAAGGCAAGTACAGGGGATGTTGTTTGTAGCCATTACGAAGCAAGCGTCAAGAAAGCAAAGTGGACGAAAAGATAGCATGCCCCTGGCAGGGACCGAACCTGCGACCTTCGATTAACACATAGTGACCGCTTGTGATAGTGTGGGCATCTCTCGTATTTCAAGATGCACGTGTTGGCAACTGCCCGAACTTCTACGTTTCATGTCAATAAACTTGTTTGCATTTCACTCTATGGTGCACTGAATTAACGAATTTGTGAGAGAGGATGCGTGCTATAAAGGGGACAATGCAGATGCAAAGAAATTGTGGTGCTTTCTGTTTGTGAGATTTTCTGTTCTTGCACCTCATACATTTTAGGTTTGCATAACCTGTCAAATTGCAGAATATGTGTCAACTGACGTTGCTGCGATGAGAAAGAAATACAATTTCAAAAATTTCTTGTTACTTAAAGTAGAAAGCTCATATTAATTACAGAAACTTCCTGTATTGAACAAATGAAAAAAAAAAACTTGTCAAGCCACAGAAGATTTCTGTACTAAGAAACCAAAAGTGTAGTACAATTACAGAAATTCTCTGTTAGTGAGAACCGAAAAAACCATGTCAAGGTACGAAGTTTTCTGTTACTGAAAACAGAAAAAATTATTTGAAATTACAGAAATTTACTGTTACGGAGAACAAAAAAACCTGTAACATTACAGACATTTTCTGTTACTGAAAACAGAAAAAACCATGTAAATTACAGAAATTTTCTGTTAGCAGGAACAGAAGAGACATGTAAAATTACAGAAACTTAAAAACAGAAAACAGAAAGAGAACAGAAATTTTCTGGCAGGCCAGCTGCCAGACAATTTCTGTTTTTTTCAAGAAAAATTTTTTACAGTGTGGATGGCAGCACTTTTTTATGTTAAGTGCGCATAACTATGGGAATTAATATGGCAGTGTCACATTCTCAACTGGGTCTCTTGCGCCCTCAATAAATAATGTTAATCGGTATGTGCCAAATATGGGACGCTATGCAATAGAAGGTTAAAGGCGAAGCATAAGCATTCCCCAATTTTTCCTGGCTATGAGCCAAGCGTTACGAGGTGGATCGACGTGTTTTTGTAAGTGCAGTAGCTGTGTGCACATAGTGGCCAACCGGGCAACCTCCACTACACTGGTGTTTAAATGGTATTTTATGGTGCGACGTAACGTCAACCCTCACGTTAGAGTACATACGTCAGTATTATCGAAACTAAGTGCACTTTATGATGCAATTATGCGAATATCACACGTAACATTCATTAATGTACTCCACCGGGGTTGAGTAATGCTTCAGTATAGCTTGGTGATTCATAGAATACACATGTAATGTTTATTACACTGCTAAAGAGTGGAGCGAACACTCGAACCACAGATGTTAATCTGATGCGACGCGAGTATCATAGGAGTATATATGTAGTGTTTATTGCTTTCTTTTTATTTTTGTCACCGACATTAGGTCTACATAAGCTGTCTTTCCAAACCAGTTCATATACCTGGTGTGGCTCAGTGGTTACCTTATTGCCTGACTGAATACCTGATTGTCACGCAGGATGCTTGGGTTCGATTCGTGCTTGGATCCTAATCTTTATTCCTTCCATTCGTCGGCTCAGCGCTGCCGATGTCTGTTTTCCTTAACGCTCTCGTATTTAAGTTACCCTGTTGTCGCCGTTCCTGGGTAGATATAAACTGTCAACCATATGCGGCGCATACACGGGCACCGCGGCCCGTTGTTAACGGGTATGTGCCACTCGTGTCTGGAGGAAAGGGTTTGACAACGTACGCGACATGATTTTCACGATACTGATCTTATTACCCGACGGTCATATTCGTAAAATCCTCTTACCCTCCCATGACCATTTCGGTCTACACCAAGTTAAGGAGGCGATCATGACAGCACCCAGACGTAGGCGGCTAGATAGATAGATCGTTAGACAGATCGAAAGATAAATTGATAGATAGATACGTAGATAGAAACGCTCAAAGTGCCGGAGGTTCGCTAAGAAATACTTCGCATTTAATAGAAAGAAAGACAGAAAGGAACGAAGGAAGGAAGACACCGAAGTAGCTTGTTGCACCTTGTGTCACCATGTGGCCGCCCCTGTGCTTTGGTGTGACGTGTTTCTCTTGTCGCCGTCACCACGGACGTCTGCGCTTGAGCTGGAAACCACTGGTTCGATCCCTGAGCCTGGCGGAATAAACGCGTGGACAAAACAAAATTATTTGTTTGTGCGCTCGTCAGGCAACAGCTCTCTGCGGCTTTCTTTGCAAACAGTGTGCGACTACTCTGAGAACGTCGAATACGTGGCGTGCGAGCCTTCTTCTTTGTCTATATAAGGCAACTGGGAAAATTAATCCACCATTACCTCATTGAAAAATGGCAGCATTGTGTTAACAAAGTTATAGATACTGTGCATAGATTTTCTGATGTCTGACACAATTTCTATCATTTCTTGAGGCACAGGAACAGGTAAAAATATTGATTCAACAATGCCTCAACTATATGTCTGGAAAAATCCGTGCTAATCGCGGAATAAACATAGCTTCGGCGTTACAGTGGAGTAGAAAGCAGATTTAATAAAACAGACATATCAAAACATATATATCGCGCGTATGTTCGTCGCTGCACCGAACGCAAGCTCTCCTTTGGCGCCACCACTTCATTCTCTCCTTTTTACCGCGCTTCCTTTAACACTCTGCGGTCTGAGTTGAAAGGTTCATGGGGTATGATCGCTGAAAGGCTCCGACAATTTCAGATCATTTTGGGAAACTTATCTTACACGAGTGACCCACCCGATTTTTACATTTTATATATTCACTGATTACAACGGTTTTACAAAACATTCTGGGAACGTTGCGATTGTGGACAATCACTACATCTTGTTCAGTGCCCCGGTAACGCTGTATCTATCTGCAATTAAGACAACGAATGAATGTTCGTTGGATTCCTTTGTAAAGTACACCTCGGATAGACCTCCACTCACATTCGTTTAGCTGCCAAGCATAGAATCTCTGTAGTTGAACCGCGGTTTCGGAATACAGCGGTTACGACTCAGTCATGGCCATATGTTACCCAGGACTCTCCATTGTTCGAGCGCAGCTTTGGAATGTATTCTGGGTTGCACACAACTCTTGCGTTACTTCTTTTACACTTTCAACAAATCACATAGCGACGACATTCTCTAGTGGGATGGCCCTTGCTAGTGCACTTGAAACATCTACCGGCCTTGGCAAGGCGAGTAGTACTCACATGGATGTTAGTATCAAATGCGCATAATTTTGTCTTTCATTTCTAAGAAACGCAAAAGAAGCAAGTACCTTTCTGATTGGCTGCGGGGCAGATCGAAGCAGAAGCCTTAGGTAGAGCGCTGTGAAACGTACTTTGTCGGTAATCTCGGCCACGCCGACAATAGGCGTCCACAAAAACACTTTTCTCACGAGCATTCACTTCCACGAGGACGTAATTCAGTAGCTCCTGCAATTCCGTCTCCAATTATTAAATCCTTGGACGTTCGAATTCTTTCTCTATTCTTTGAAGTAGCCCACTATAATTTTACCCGGTATCTGTAATCAGTATCGACATGTTTCCACAGCGCAGATTTAACGAGGACAAATGAGAGGACACAACATAGGCGCGGTGTTGTTTCATCGCCTGTGTTGTGCCCGCTCCTCCACGCTCCTTGAATTTGCGCTGTGCAAACATGGCGATATTGAATCACCGAATAGTCAAAGCTACCATTCGACCCAGAGCCAGAACGTCGACGAGCATGGTATCAGAGCCAGTGTCCGGGCATATGAGCGTATTGAGGCCAATTACGTATATGTGGATGGTGTCCAATAATAGGCGCAGAAATGCTACGTAGGTGGAAGGCTTCACTGGCTTGAGCATCTGAAGGTTCGCCAAGTAATTATAACCGATGATCTTATTGTTTCCAGATCACTCGCTTGAAAGGCTGATGGCATCTTCATACGACCCCGCCGTAGCTTGTGTACCCTCGATGGGTTCCGTTGCCTGTCCAATAAGAAGGTTCTTCAATAGTGAAAGCGTTCGACGTCTGTCAGATTCTGTTTTCATAAATAGCGGGCCTAAATATGTCCCACGAAGGCCTAAACTGCGACGGGCTGCCGCTGAAGTGAAGCGCGAACTCAAGAAAATGTTTTTGAACTCACTTTGATGTCTTGGGTATCTGCTAGTGTGTATTGTGATGCGCAGCTCAAAAGACAGCTGATCTCGATCAGGTGGTATAAACATATATGTTACTATTTTATCTTAGCGAGAGATGACGCAAAGGGAGAGCCAATTCCAATATTTATTTATTGCTGTCAGGATGGTGCAGAAGCAGCAAGCCGGAGTAGGACCGAAGCGGGCGGCTCCGTATTCATCCACGCGGCCATTTTCTTTACCCGCCAGAATCACCGGAGGTTACGGATAATAATTAATGGTATACGACGCACATGCGAATTAATCATCAGTAATTGTTGGGGTTTAACGTCCCAGAACCGCGATATCATTATGAGGGACGCCCTAGTGCAGGGCTTCAGAAGTTTCAACCACCTGAGGTTCTTTGACGTGCACCCATTTCTGAGCACATGGGCCTCGAGCATTTTCGCCTCCATCGAAAATGCGGCCGCCGCGTCTGCGATTTGATCCCGCGACCTTCGGCAGAGCAGTCGAGAACCATAACCTCTATACGACGTTGCATGCGATAATGCTATAACTTTAACGCAAAATGAGCACAGCGGACAAAGAAACGACGAAGACAAGCGCTCGTTTCTTTGTCCGCTGTGCTCATTTTGCGCTAAAGTTATAGCATTATGGAATACCAACTAGCCCGCTCCCACACCTTGCATGCGAATTGGTGTTTTAGCGCATCATGTATCGTTGTGACGTAGCAAGTGTCAACTTTGCCACTCACGTGTCTTGACCATGCACTGTCATAACCTTGCCAATCAAAATGCAATTACAAACCGAACTATGCGGCTAGCTTACACCTCGTAGCATCCAGCATGCTTCAACCGGCTTGTCAGATATACGTATAGATGTTACGGCTCCGCGCGTGCTTATCGCGTGCAGGCGTGTGACGCGCTAAGCGTCCCCACGTAATATTACCGACGCGTTGGACCTGTTTACGACAGTCCACAATGAAATAGGCTATAATGGTTTTATTACACCTTTCGCGAGATATCCAATTCATTTTTATGATGAGCATAGGTGACAGAAAAATAGATATTTGCGCATTTGTTTTCATCAATTCATAATTGCTGGCCCCAACTGGTTTCGAGGCTGTGAAAGAGATCGACGAACTCCGTTTCTCTAAAAGACTGCTTGCGAGGAGGACATCACTCTCTGTCATCTGTCTGCGGGCGAATCTCTTTTTGGGAAGAAGTCTGCGTTCTCAAAAGTCTTTCAATTGCTCGGGTAATGGTGGTATAACATAAGAGCAACGCAGGTGGCTAATAATATCAATAATTGATATGATTATGAGAGACGCCGTAGTGGCGGGCTTCAGAAATTTCGACCACATATGGGTTCTTTAACCTGCACCGAAATCTAAGTACACGGGCCTCAAGCATTTTCGCCTCCATCGAAAATGCGGCCGCCGCGTCCGAGATTCTATCCCGCGACCTACGGGAGAGCAGTCGCAAAGCAGAATGTTGGGTAGGTAAGTCCAATAACTGAAATGCTTCGCCTTCAACTGGCCTGACCGGCGTGACTGCTCAGCATCTGTGCGCATCAGTAGTTCCACTGAATCACTAGTTCCGCATTTGTTGGCCTATTTCATTGACCATAAGTACATAAAATTAAAAGACCAAAAGATAGCGTGAGGAATTTGACGACAACCTTTAGTTGTTTACTGTTTCGTTATTTCTTCAGAAAACAAAATAGCAAAATCCAGCCGCCCAATTAGAGACGGAAACGAGGTTAGACAGAATGGATGTGTGTAATGGTGATTGAGGAGCTTCTGCTCTGCTCCAACAGCCTTACAAGTTGGTGAATGAATGCCTGCGTTTTCAAATGGTTAGCTGGGCACCGCCAGTTGCTATCTGCCCCTGCTTAGCTATGGTGTTCTAAAACGTCTGCAGTGTTTCATAACACAGTCTACGTCAGTAACAACTAATCAGTCACAGTTTACTTGCCTTCTATTGAAGAGTTCGCGGCCCCCGCCATGGTGGTCTAATGATTATGGTGCTCGAGTGCTGACCTTAGTGGTCACGGGATCGAATGCCGGCCGCATTTTTGATGGAGGCAAAAATGCTTGAGGCCGGTGTACTTAGATTTAGGTGCACGTTGAAGAAGCCCGGGTGGTCGGAATTTTCGGAGCCCTCCAGTACGTCGAGGAATTTCACAGTCATATCGTGGTTTTGTGGCGTTAAACCTATCATCTAATATGATTACAGTTCGCGGCAATGTAAACTGTCCTCCTTCTTCTAAAATTTTTGTCTGTGTTTGCTGGAAAGTTATGTTGAATTTATACCCGGCGACTTCTCATTGCTGAATTACCGTAATATAAAGACACAAGTTATCGATAGTCAGTGCAGAACAGTTTGGCATGCTTGAATGTATTTTCGTAAAAATCTTCGTTATTGAACCACACATATATTTGATCTTTAGTTTACAGCGGAGCTGGTAAAGACGATCTTGGTCCGTCTGATCTTCGCTGCATAGCCGAATAGGAAGATGGGGCCAATGTATAGCGGCAGTGAAAGCTTCGCATAGGCCTAGTATAGCAAGGGCGAAGGAAGCGGTGAGACAAAGAGTGATGGTGATAGGAAGCGAGAGTGATGGAAAGCATAGTCGAGCAATGGAGTGCCAAGGCAAGGAATGAGTGAGGCGAAGGAGTGGCGGAATTTTACTTATCTTTGATCCTGCTTTGCTAATACACATGATTCGTGTAAATTTGCGCAACATTGTTGTGCCTTCCCCTTAGCTGCGCTGGTCATTGGTTCTAGAAGAATCCTGGTTTGAGATTGTTGGTGCTTGTGCATATCTGAGGAAACTTACCGGCGCAAAGTGAACGAGGACAATGAACACAAAGGAACAGTATGGGCACCCATCCAATTTGTTTGTGGTTATGGTCACTCGTGTTGGCGACAACAATGCCACGCCTAATTTGTGTTTCGACGAGACGCGACAATTCCCAGTTCTCGCTCTCAGATTACGCTTGCAGATGTTTTCATTTTCCTTATTGTTAACGATGAGGGAATCTAATATAGCATCAGTCCATACTGTCAATTGTGGTTTAATGAACGTTTCATGTCGATCGTATTTATTATTTTTATGCTAATGATTATTCTTTCTCGACGCCGACGGCTTTAGCTAAAACCGGAGCATACGCCGTCCAGTATTCAGTGCTAAATAAAACTTGATTGAAGAAAGGAACGAGGGCAAGTAACATGTGTTCATGGACAAAGGTCCAAATTAGAGCACTGCACGGGCCGTGATTCTCGGCCCGGGACCTGCCCGGGCCCGGAACTCGTTCAAGTTTACCCGCCCGTACCCGGTCCGGTGACTCAAAGCGAGGCCCGGGCCCGGCCCGAACCCGAAAAAATCTTTCGCTTACCCGGCCTGGCCCGACCCGGCCGCAGATCGGGCCCGACAGGGGCCCGAGCGAATAATCTAGGTGGTGTTCAGCGTACATGGAATCGACAGCAAGACGTTTCAAGTGACAAATGTCTACTCTTTGTTCGTGCGTGTTTCGCTAACAATACACTTTAACCTACGGTAATTTCTTGTAAAAAGCGGCTCACGGTGGAAACATGTAGCTAAGGGGGGGTACGATGAACGTTTGTTCGGGCGCCTACTTTTTCTGCAAATACAGTTGATATAATCAAGAACGTTTTGTAGCAGGTATTGTAGCACGGAAAGTGATTGACAGAATGAGCTCAATTTTAATAGGGAGCGGAATATTTGTTTTTATTGCACGCTCCATTGAAACTTAAAGCATTCTAACGAAAAAGTGAATTGTGCACTCTTCTGGATAAGTAGCACCTGCCTTCACTATAGTACAGCGCCTTGCACAGCAAGAGAAATACACGAAAAAAGCCATATTTATTACCTCCGTTGTATATACACTATCCTAGATAAAAATTATAACGAACCGCGTGCACCACGCGTACTTTTAGTAATACGTATATAAGCAGCCCAAAGGGAGAAAGAAAACTATTTGTCAAAGCATACTTTTCATATATCACGCCACTGCTAGTACACTTTTTTTGTGTGGCATAGTTTATAGGTTATTTTTTCACATGTTATTCTCCCAAAAATAAATTATCAAGAGATTCCAGCTTGAAGCACGCCATGCGCTGTTGCATCACATATCCAGCCACTCTCATGTTTCTTGCGCTGCTTGCGGTAGCCACAGGACGCACATCTGCCTTGCGAATTGTGAAGGCGGCAGCAGCCGTTCTTACCTTCCACCACTGGACAAATTTAGGATATATTTGTGGACCTCTGCAGAATGAATATAGTAGCTGTCCACCTCATCCCTTCACTTCTCTCGTTCCCGAACAACGTGCCACTCTTCAATATTATGTTTAAAACTCCTCCTTGAGGGCTTGTTCCAGTTTTCAGTAGTGTTTGTTATGCACGGTTTGCACTATGCTGTTCTTTGTTTTTTTTTTTCATGTTCTAATGGTGTATGCCTTCCTAACGATTTTGTACCGGTAGAAGGTGGCCATTGGGCTACGCGGGTAGGACTGGCTGGAGATGGACGAAGCCATTTCGGTCTATTTTCGGGGTTTGGTAATAAAGTTTGGTAATAAAGGCGCGAATAAGCTTCTCGACGCTTACTCATTGGATGCATGTGGTTCGACGTAAGGGGGACATCACCCGGTACCGTGGACCTATGCTAATCCTGCACGTTCCACCTCTGTTGCGGCAGTATCATGTAGCTTTCTCGGGCTGCATGCGGCCCGCAGATCTATCGCTCCTGTCTTCGTCCAAATTTTTTTATTTTCTTTATATGTACGTTCCAGAGCTACACAGGCATGACAGGTCTAAAGCATTTTTTCTTTCGTGAGGCACTCGCTGCGGTCACCATGTGTTTATACATAACCGTGAAACAAAACTATATTTCAGAATCGGCGGCCAGATTTTAATCCATTTGGAGATAGGTATGTATATGTTGTTGGAATCCTGCCGCCAAATGCCCTTCACATATAACCCATATATGAGATATGGGAAAGGTCTTCTTTCAAATGGCAACGTGAGCATACATTCTGTCCCCCCGATTCCCGCTCCTGCCTTCATCACTGTCCAGGCCCTGGAGGGAGTAAATTTTCATGAATGCGGTCCGTTAGCTGAGGTGAGTTCGAGAACCCTGACCAGTGTTGCGGAATGGGCGCCTCCATTCCATTCCAATTTCATTCGAGTGAATTAAAACTCGCAGCAATTCCATTCCTTTCAATTCCTCGGAATGAAAAAACTTAGCCCATTCCCACTCCGGGAATGGCCGGGCAGTTTAATTCCATTCCTGTAATTCCTCAACGTAGGAAAGATATCTGATAGCTTTATCGAGTTAAGAATGACCGCCCCATAAAGCCGATGTCACCAGATGCATTAAGAACAGCAAAAGTTCGCAAAACAAGTTACCAAGGCCGAGGGATAGTAGCTTGTTGACATATCTCGTGCAGTACAACCGCCCTACTAATTCCCATAGAGGCAGTTCTCCCGCTACCTATAGTATTTGCATGGTCTGCATGTTTGAACGAATGGTGATGTTTTATAATTGTTTAAGCTTAAACGTGTTAATGGTAAAACGACGACATAGCGTATTTTTATGCTGACAAAAGTATAGTGTTCAAGAAGACTAAGCAGTTTTGCTACGCGTCTGGAGCGGTCGTGAAATGGAGAAAACTAAAATTTGGTTGATGGGGAACAAAACCCTCTAGATTTGCTGGTATTAGTTGGAACAGTGCACCGCTCGGGCACCTTGCGCCTTTGCATCGAATACGGAACACTGGGCCGCGCTGCTCGTCAGCACTCACGTTTGTAAAGCGCACCTCGCAAGCATGAATCTGGTGAGGATAACTTTCTATGTTCGCCTGTGCACAGGTATGCAATGTCTTCCTTGTCGCAAAGGTTATTTACGTGTCAGGTACTAAACTGCTCGTGAGATAAAGATTAGGCTGTGCATAGAGTATTCGCCACTTGCGTGTGGGGGTATCAACGGGAACCAACGCGAAGGTTCCCAGGTACACTAACTTATGCCTCGATTTCTCTTTTACAAATTGGCAGATCGTTCACACTTTTACACCACGCCTGCCCTTGGCTCTGGCTAAATAAAGGTGGACCTAGAGAATGCGTTGTGGCCTTCGACTTCGAAAAAACATGCACTCAGGCCTACGTGACTAATATGAGCATGATATTACAGTAGTAGCAATTAAGGATCTAGGAGAATACGTTCCTCCCCAATGCCCTCTTTGCTTTTTGTTCAATTCGAGGCTCTGACTTACTAACGTTTGAAGTGTGAAAAACGGCGCGTAGACGAAAAGGTGCTCTATTTTTGGAAAACGACGTAATTTCCATTCCCAATCCATTCCGGGGTCGGGAAAATGTAGAATGATTCCGGCGTCATTCCAATTCCGGAGTGGTAACTCCGCAACATTCGCCCTGATGTAGCGTAACAAGACGACAGCTCAGACGTTAACAATGTGGGCGCACAAAGCAGGCTGTGCATATCTTTCTCGCGTCACATGACCACTGGGAGCCGTGAAGGAAAAAAGAATAGGTCTTTATAGGGATTCTATGTACCGATACCGAGCGCAATCCTTGCGTTTTAGTGAAGGGCTGCGACTTTCAAGAACGTTTCTCCGCTTTGGAGCTCTGTGATCGTTCTTGCGTTGAAAAGTTAGATAAATTTATTATATTAAATTTATTACTGCGATAACAAAATAACATTTGAGATATAAGATAATAGCGAATGCAGCAAATAAAGCATGGAATAGAGAGATGTTAACTATATAAGCGTCTCGTCAGGTAGCCGCATATGCAAGAAGTAGAGTAGTTCATTACTTGACCCTCAAAAAAACTTCTTCGAATAGCCTGCCCCAGATAAAAAAAAACGTTTTTGTTTGTTTTTTGAGACAAAATGTGGAACATACGTGAATGCACAGCGTATGTATAATAAACTTAAAGGGACACTAAAGAAAAAGATGATTTGTGTATTTTCAGAAAATTACCCTTTTAAAATTCCAAAATCACGCTCGCCGCGCAACTCTCGTTGGTAAGCGAGAAAACGAGCAAAAAGAAAATGCGGGTAGTGACGTCACCTTGAAATTCGCGCAGCAAGCGCCGTGACGTCATAGATTCCGACGGCGTCTACTGGGGCCTACGTAGTTCCTAAACGGTGAAAATGAAGTACATTAACCTCAGAGGAGGTCATACATACATCAACTTACCAAATTTCAGAAAATTTTGTTGAGCAAATGTCACCAAAATACGACTAATACACTTTGAAATCCATGACGGGCCGCGCAGAGATTTCGGAAGGAAATTTAAAAATGGAACTTTGACATACATTTTTCCGCTATAAATAGACTTATGATGATGAAATTAATGACATTCGAGTTCTCGGAGTACACTTTATCAGCCTAAATTGATTCATTGTTTCACTGTAGTGTCAAAGTCTAAGCCCGGCCCGAGCCGAGCACGCCTCCTCAAACCCGGGCCCGGTCCAAAGCCCGGAGCTCCAGGCCCGAGCCCGTACAGTGCTCTAGTCCAAATCTCTTCATACTTGGACTGTGCAGCACTCACAAAAAGGGGCAAGGGACAGAAGAAGCACACAGGACAAGCGCTGACTATCAACTGAATCTATGAATCAATAACAACTCGCTCAATTTTCTATTCTAAGTCCAAATATCTAATTGCCGCCTTCATCTCCTGGGCGAGCAGGGCTCGTGATTTGCAGCGTCGCAAAGTATGTTTCCACACGAAAAATCTGTTTTCCAGAGGACGAAAAATTCCGTCATATTCCACAGATTCTCAAAATCGATTTCGTGCCATAAAGTCAGCGAGTAATTGCTAATGCCGCAACTTGAGACAAGCGGAATCGTTGTCTCTGTGTAATGACACAGCAATAACAAGGTAGTGGCAGCATTATCTTCGTATTCGGCCACGGAGACGTAATCTTCTGCAATTTGATCATCCTTGAAATGGCTTTCTAGCTCTGCGTTGAGCGTCCGCAGACCATCGTTGCATAAAGTTATTTTGCCGTGCGCACCACAAATATCCGATAAGGCGAATCAGTTCTATGTGATAAGTTGTATTGCATCGTTTCATAAACGTTTGTACCGATCTGGTTGGGTCGTTCGCTTGTCGTTTATGCGCCCCAGCTTTGTTCCTGGCGAACAACTTTTGTCAGGTCGCTTGGATCGCAGAGTCCCGAGTTAGTCGGTACTTGAAGATGTAGGATAAAGGTGCGCTCGCCGCTACAGCAGAGCAGAAAGCGATTTCAATATGTGAGAGATAACACGTCCACATTACGCATATGTTCCTTGCTGCACCATGTGCCAGCTCTCCTTTAGTGCGTCCTTTTAGGGGCGAAGCTCCTTATGCGGTGGGTCTGTCCATCCTCAGTTTGTAGGTTTGTTCATGGCCTCCGAGATTAGCCGGCGGAACGGCGCGCCGCCGGCTAATCTCGGAGGCCATGGTTTGTTTGTAGTAGCCACATCTAGTTCGTGAGAAGCGCGCGTTCTGGTATGCAGTCGAAGCAGAAGACGACGTTGACGAGTGACACTCTCGTGCGTGTTCGCCAAGGACGTTTTAAAATATTTTTTAACCTCCTTGGTGTTCGCCTGTGTGGCGTTCTTTCTTCTTTACTATTGACTACGACTCGTGTTTTCAACGACACCCGAAGACAACATTTCAGAAGTAACGCGCCATGAGGCTCCCTCTTGGCACGCTTTCTCTTTAGCTCGGAGTCGCCAAATGGAAGACAAGGCTGCGGAACGGAGGGCACGGAAGGCGCGGCAGCGCGCGCTCGCAGACAGAATTCTGATGTGAGAGCCCGCGAGGCCGAAGCTGCTCGACAAGCTGCGCGGCTGCGGCTTGTCGCGCCGTGCACTACCACACAATTACACAATGCCGTGTTACACGGCATTGTGTAATTATGACAAGTACGAGAATAGAACATTTGTGTTAGTTGGTGACCTGAATGTCGATATTACCGAAAAGAACAATGAGTGGTTCATACAACATATGGCAGCCAAATATGCTCTCACGTGCACGTCCTTTGATCATATGAAACCAACGACCATCCGAGGGACGTGTATAGACCTGGTATTTTCTAATTTCCAGTTGCAACCCGTACAAGAACCGCTGGCCCTTCACTTCACGGACCATAAAGCCGTGATAATGAAAGGACAACGCAAGCCGAGCATCATCTAATTAAGAAAAATAAAAGTTTGACGTTTGTAATATACACACAGTGTTTCTCACTCTTCACATGATGAATGATGGGGCGTTACACAGAACATTCACGGTTTACCGATGATTTTCTCCGGAGCTTCGCCCCACTCGTCATCATTCGCCACGTGGATATGCTGTGAATTTTTTTTGTGTTGTGTTCTTCCTTGCGCACTTTTTGCGCGCTTCTTTTAACAGCCATATATAGAGCCGACTGTGGCTGTTTCCGTTAGAGACTCCACTGCTTCTTGGATTTAGCAGATATAACACTTCACCAAGATTGCTTCACTGTTCATGAATAAAGGGCACAAGCTAGGTCACGATCGGCGCCGGACAGTGAGGTATTAATAACAGAAGCAAGCTATCACTGGATCCCAATGCAAACTGATGTGCTCCAGAGATGCCACTGTTTGAACTTGGATATTACATGTGTTGTGTGGTAGTGCACCGCTTTTCTGTTATGTGGTCTTAGTTGATGAGCAATGAAACTGAGTGCGAAAAGGAAGAAATTAAATTTTTAATTACAATATCAGGAACTGACGTGTTCTTTTATCAAATTTAGTTTTTTACAAACTCAAGAGAGAGATGATGTTCTTTAGAGCTCATTTGGACATCTGGATTTTCATTGACGAAGGGATAGCTCGATATACGTCTTAACGGGCAGCAGACACAAATTACAGTATTTTACTCGGCAAATGATTTAAGATATAGCTAAATGGTGTTTGTCCGAGAGTGGACGATAGTTCCTGGTCCTTACGGAACCGGGCTCCTTGCTCACAGTCCTCACCAGTTGCCCGCTAGCCTTCCTTTTGAAGACTACGAAGAAGAGAGTCATTGTCTAGTTTCCTGTTTGTTATCAGGCAGACGTAAGTTATGCAGAGGGAAAGGATACGCACTCATTAAGTTCGTCATGTCGGAGAAAGATATCCACAAGCTTATAGAATAACTGTCGCCAGTGAGAGAAGTGAAGCGCTCCTGTGGTTCGTCACTGTATTGTGCTGTATGCGAAAAGGCTTCCACAACAACGTAAATTACTTCAATCGAATTGATGGGATGGGCCTCCGAGCTATAGAATGGTACATGATTGTAGCTATTGCTTTAGCATCTGCATTCAGTCCATCCATACATTTACTTTTGCCTCTTGCGTAAATAGCTACTGCGTCTCTACTCTGAACTCACTATCAACGGTCATTCTTGTCTAATTCACTCTCTTACTACGAACGCATGTGTCGTCACCATGATTTCAGGCACGCTACAGCGACCTCTGGGCAGCTTTCTATGTAAGGGGTCACGAAAAGCTTAACAATAAAGATTGACATTCTGATATTCTTTTGCCAACTAAAGATTCGGTTTCCTGAAAATTTTCTTTTGTGGCCACTCAAAAATTATTGCGGGGAAAAACTACGCTATTCTTACATACGTGAGCGCATAGCATGTTTTTGAAATGGTCATGGTGGAGTAAGCGAATGTATATGAACCGACCTTTTACAGCGAATGCAAAAGGTCGGTTCTGGACACTAAAGACACAGAACTGGTACATATGAATCGATGGAACGAAACTTACTCGCCTCTTTAGACAACAATAGCAACAAGGCTCAAAAAGGGAATGAAGCAAGGACACAATGTTTGTGTTGTCCCTATTATATTTCAGGTTTTCTACCCTTCCGTTTAAGTGAAGAAAGGGTCGAAACGTGGTAAGAAGGAACGCATGAACAAAATATTAGGTGGCCCGAGCGGGCGCTGTCGCAATGTCTGTGAAGGTGGGCAGTGTTCATTTTCTATTAAGCCGAGATCAAGGAATGACAATAACAGCCTAGCAATTCTAAACTATCAAAACCAACTCGACTCAATAAGAGCACACCATCTTTGACATCCCCCGGGACGACTCATTCGCGCGAGGGTCCTCCGCCGTGAAGGAAGAAGTCACGTGATATTAAGGAGGGTAAGGGTTTTAGCTACATGTCTAGGGATAATTCCCTGCTATTCTTTTTTCTCCTGTGCAAACTCCACATTTATGCGCTCAGTTTCACTGGCGCGGTCTCATTGATAATCTGGCCGAACATAAGCGCTGATCATGATGGAACACTGAAGCGTTATCTTGGTACCGTCCATAGCGCAACGTATGTAGCTGCCACCTGCACCACCAAAAAGTTCTGGTTTTTGATATTTTTTTCGCCCTTCCCTTAAATTAGCACGTCAAAATCTGCACTTCAAATAAAACACACTACGAGGGGTCGAGTTCCAGAGTGCCAAAAAGCAGAGCCAGACGGCAAAAGAATTTCTCTATGAGGGCAATGCCTCTGAAGCAGCAGAACTAATGATTTGAAGAAGAAGAAATGGACATGGTCAGCGCATTTAGCGCGTAGGCAAGATAAGCGCTGGTCAGTAAGAATAACTGACTCGATTCCAAGAGAAGGCAAACGCGTGAGGGGGAAACAGAAAGTTAGGTGGGCAGATGAGATTAAGAAGTTTCCAGGAATAACGTGGCAGCAGCAAGCACAGGACCGGGTTGATTGGCGGAGAATAAGAGAGTTATTTGCCCTGCAGTGGGCGTAATCATGCTGATGATGATTATGATTATATGTAGCAGTGAAAGTCTCATTGTTCAGTGACGTCAGAGTGATGTCAAGGCGGCACCACAATTGGCCTGAAATGACAAAAACGGCTTCGTTTTCTAATGGGGTTCGTAGCATGACAACGACGGAGTGAAACCACTCGGTTCATTACTTAAATTGTTCTTTCCCTCCGCGCCTAATGTATGGCGTAAATTGCTTCCCAGTTAAGGTGAAAGCCTTAAATGCCTCATCAAACGCTTTAATTGACCGTCGGCGTATTCACTGATCTCGCGAGGCCTGGCAATACTTCGCAAGGCCGGAGTCGGCGTGAACACGAATGATGCAAAAAATGTCATAGAAGACAGTCGAATGTCACGTGATACCCAAGTCAATGTGTCTGTGCAGTGGGCATACTAAGAGTCACATGACCTCAATGAAAGATGACGCCATCAGTGACGTCCACCAAAAATAAATTTTTACCAAAAAATATAATAAAAATAGGTGTTTTTCTCAAATAGTTAAGGTTTGCAGCAAGCCCCCCCCCCCCCTGAAAAAAAATTCCTGGCTACGGGCCTGGTGCAAACCCATGTGAGGTGCAGAAAGCTTGTAATGCTTTCGATCCTGAAGGCATAGAAAAAAAATCACAGCATATCCACGGGGTGAATGATGATGAGTGGGGCGAAGCTACGGAGGGAATCATCTGTAAACCGTGAAACTCTTCCGTGAAATGCGCCCAGTACATAATATAAAGAGTGTGAAACATCGTGTGTATATTAAACATCAAACATTTATTGTACTGTTGGTTTACGTGGTCCCTTCATTATCACTTGTGATCGGTGAAATGCAAGGAAGAAGTCCGCTCCCGAGCGAAAGAGCGCCAAGAGCGACCGCATTCCCCGCTCGCCCTGTGCGAATTAAAGGCAAGGCTAGAGGGAAGACAGGACGCGCGTTCCACGACGCGAGGTCGGTAGCATGCCCAACGAAAGCCAACGGAACGCGATCGTGCAAGTGCTCCGGCTTCGCATCGCCTCATGGTTCCATTTAGCGTCCCAAAACCAAACATATTGCTCAAGGTGTGCCTTGCGTTTTTCGTAGAAATAATTTCTTTATCATGTACATTAAGACGAAAAGTTGAAAGCTCACTAGAGTGTATCGCCCGCAAAGTATGTCTTTTAGTGTGATTTAACTCTCGTACGGCAGGGTCCTCGCGCCGTTGCCGGTCCACCTCGCCCGTTGACGATCGGGCGAGGTGGCTAAACACAACTACTACTACTACACTTTAAGAAAAACATCTGGCGTTCTTTCGTTCTGCTTTTACAAAACATCTGGCGTCTTTCGTTGGTTTATTTCATCAATCAACGGCGTTTTGAACAAAATTTTTATTGTTTAATCACGCACAGGAGAAATCTCACCAGGCACTACCTTGGAGGTAAACAATGGCTGCTAATGGCAATGAGAGACAGAAGAAGTCGGCTTTTAGCTAACACTTACACTTCTACTTCTACTAACGTTTCCTACTGGAACATGCCAATGGCTGCTAATGGGGAATGAGAGACAGAAGAATTCGGTTTTTAGTTAACGCGCACGCTGCGAATTTTTTATTGTTCAACAACGCACAGGAGAAATCTCCCACCGGCACCACCTTGGAGGTCAAAGCGTAAGACTTGTTACTCACTACTACGATCACGACGACTACGAGGGACGAACGGGTGCCGCCTTAAGGAGCTTCGCCCCTAAAACATTAACCCTTCCAACTGTTTGTGCAGAGCGAAGACCACCGAGGTTATGGGGTGTGTACTTTATGGAACTCTAATGGGACTATGTGTGCCTACATTTTGAAGTTGAAGGGTAATACAGTGAAAAGTCAGGGTTGCTTTCGAAGACGTCCGATGGAAATGCACACGCGACACCGATGGTGTTCTCGATAAATTCCCGCCGGAACCTTGACATAGTACCGGGGAGGTCCCAGTGGCGTCCCGATGGCGAGGTGTCACCCGTGCGTTTGGCTTCGCTTGCCCAATCCTCGTCTGTCGCATTGACTCGACGGCGACGGGCACACTCGCGCCTCTCGACGTCCCTCGTAGTGCCACTGCTCCTCTTTGGAACGTATGACAGGCGTCCGACCTATGGCAAGTCCTAAGATCAAGTGAAGCGATCTCTTACATCACGATACAATGTAAAAACGTGACGCAATAGACGAAGTCTATGACGTCTTAATAATTATGGATATGCCAATCGAAGGGCGCGTACTAGTGCGGACGCACTCACGTGGCTGCCAGTGTGAACACGGTTTTTCAATGTAGCAGCAGTACCAAAGAGCCTGCGAAAAGTTAGCAATTTAAGTTTGAAAAGGCCGCTAATCCGGCGTTTCATACGACGGCACGAGATGGCTCGGCGGGTCTGCCTGATTTAAAATCACTGGAACGAGAAAAGTACCGCGTTCTTTTTCTCTTGGCTGCCGCGCCCTTTCGGCGGCTTCGCCACATAAATTGTCCCGTTCGCTCGCTTCGCTAGCGTCTCCCGGCCGCCGACGCACTGCGCTTTGAAGAGCGATTGTTTTCATCGCCTCAGAAAAAGGTGCAGGAACATTACGACATCACGTATCGTTTTGACACTTCATCGCAAGCCTCTTTAGGCATCGAAGAAGGCCTGGGTGCTGCGCCGGCTGCGCTTTCGGGAGCAGCAACCGGCGGGAAACGGGCAAAGCCCTCTTTGCTGTTCCCAGCGGGAAAAAGGATGCCAAGCGGCGGGCTGTGTGGCTGCACAGAATACGGCGCGAAAAATTTGTTCCCACGACTTATACCCGCCTTTGTCAGGCGAGGGTTTCATTGAGAATTCGCAAATGCTGTTTCGGGGAAAGTTGGCATCTCCGCTGCACTAGTGCAGCTAGTTTCTTGTGGTTGCTGCAGAAAGTTCATGCACAATAACATTGCCGTGCAGCTCTTAATTATGTTTGGTATAAATGATGCCTTTGGGCTCACATATAACGATCAGTGCGCCATGAAAACTGACTGCTCCAGATTGGTATTGCGTGACGTGACTGAATGACGAACATAATTAACAGTGTGTACCATGAAAATAATGGCACGCATGCGATGTAAGGCATGATTTACATGCCAAGCCCATGGTGCACTCGCGGCCGGTTCGCTGGCTTGGTATGCACCTAAATCGGTATTGCGTGACGTGACTGTATGACGAAAATAAATACCAGGTGGTAACATGAAAATAATGGCACGCATGTCATGTAAGGCATGATTTACATGCCATGGTTATGGTGCACCCGCGGCCGGTTCGTTGGCTTGATATGCACCAAGATTGGTAGCGCGTGACGTGACTCTATAATTGTGCCTTTTGTGTCAATTCGGTAGATCCCACGCATTGTGGGAATCAATCTAATGCGAAGCAGCCAGCAAAGAGCTGCATATATCGCCTTTTTGTCCTTGAGGCATATGAAATCATTCATGTCATGACATCTGGTTTACTATATATCGCATGTTTGTCAGGCATGCATGCATGTAGAATCTGGTATATACAACGCATGACCTGTAATTTATGTTCTTCATGCACCCACGTCATGCCATGCCTAATTTTCTATACATCCAGTTAACAAAACGGCCGGAAGCGCTCAAAGACAGTGTAACGTAAACAATGCCATACATCTAATGCATGTCACGGTTTTCGCGTTACCACCTGTCATTCATGTTCGTCATACAGTCACCTCACGCTATACCAATTTTGGTGTATATCAAGCTACAGAACCGGCCGCGAGCGCACCATGAGCGTGGCAAGTAAGTGATGCTGTACATAACATACAAGTAATGATTTTCATGTTTCTACCTGTCACTAACGTTCATCATGCAGAGTGACTGAGTATGAGAGAGAGAGAAATAACTTTATTTATCCCATCTTAAGGGAAAGGGGCTGCGAGATGAAGGCGAGGGATCCTACTCGCGGTAGGCCTCCTCTACCACCTCAGCCCACCTCAGGATAGCCTCCTGAAGTGCGGGGTTGTAGCTGCGCATGGCAGCCTCCCACAGCTCCTGACTACTTCTTTATTCAGGTCCCTAGGAGAAAGAAAGCGGTGCCGAAGGCCCCGAAAACAATATCTCGTGATATCAATTTTGGTATATATGCATTTCACTAAACGACCGCGAGCGCCCTGAGGCCATGTCATGTAGGCTATGTTTTACATGGCATGCCTGCCATGATTTGCACGTGATGACCAGTAACTTATGTTCGTCATACACTCTTGTCACGCCATATCAATTTTGGTGTGTATCACGCGAGCGAAGCGGCCGCGAGGGCACCATGAGCGTGGCACGTAAATCATGCCGTACATGTAATTATTTTCATGTTACCACCTGTAGTTTATATTCGTCATACAGTCATGTTATGTCATACCAAATTTGGTATACATCCCATTAACGAAACGGCCAGGAGAGCACATATAGTCGTGGGCAGATAGATAGATAGATAGATAGATAGATAGATAGATAGATAGATAGATAGATAGATAGATAGATAGATAGATAGATAGATAGATAGATAGATAGATAGATAGATAGATAGATAGATAGATAGATAGATAGATAGATAGATAGATAGATAGATAGATAGATAGATGCTATGTTCAAACTCGCAGAAGTTCGCTAAGAAATGATTCGCATTTAATAAATGTCGACAGCCGAGCGCGTAAATGCCGCGCAGTTCGCATTTCTTTATCGCGTTAGTACGCGTGCGTGCTTATGTAGGCAAGTGAAAACTGCCGCTATTTCTTTCCTAATCAGTTAGAGAACAACGGTGTCCTTCATTCGGGGCTGCAAAAGCGCACGGAATGCGTAAAACATGCGTTACTCCGCGTGAAATCAACACCGCGCCGCCGAAGCTTCGGCCGCGCTGGACAAAGTATAGCGGCGGGCAGGACGGTCGCGGTACTTTTCTCGTTCCAGTGACATTAGTCTGATTGAGGGTGCCTCGAGGTCGGCTGAGAAGAAAAAGAAGAAGGTGATTCTTCGAGTCGTCTTAGGCGATAACATTAGTAAGCTTGTGAGTTTATGATTTACTACTTACACACTCTTACGACGTCGCAAATCGCAACACAGGAGGTTGGGTAGATGTGGTCAAACCGAAATGCTTCGCGTTCAACAAGGCTTCTCAACCTCGTGCGTCCTTGCCGCTGACAAAATTGCTAGTTCCGCAGCTGTCGGCTTCTTTCATTGATTAAGTGCACGAGGTTAAAAGCCCGAAGAATAGCGTCCGATGTTTCATAATTGCCTTGAGTTATTTACTGTCACATTCCTTTATTGGAAAACGGAATGTTAAAATTAAGCCACACACAGAGACGAAAACGGGGTTAGACAGGCTGGATATGTGTAATGGTGAGTTAGGACCTCCGTCTTCGACATAGTTATGATGTGTCCGTCGATGGCTTTGCTCTATCGAGAGCTTTAGAATCGGGGACCCAACACTGGGTCCATTTATATCGTCGCCATGTGTTGTATTGGCAGGAGCGCTGCCTAGCGCGTGTAGCGACGGCAAGGCGCGCGGAGAGGCGACACGGACACGGGACGTGCGGGCGATACTGGAGAGTTTCCTCCCAGCGTTTATTACATCACATTTTAAGGAAAAGGAAAAGGGGTGATTGACCGGTGTAACACGGGTCACTTGATTTACGTGGCCGCGCTGGGTTGACTAACAAAATTAAAAAAATGACCGCGTATCTGCGTGCTTCACTGCAAATGTCGTAGAAAGACGATAGTCTTCTGCCGGCCGTGCTACATGAGTCCTCCTCCTCTATGTTGAATCGCAGCATCTGGCTCCTAGCGTCGCATTTGCAGCGCATCACAAAAACACTAGCATTTTCAGCGCAGCGCAAGAAACACTAGGTTATTTAGAATTACGTATCTATGTATTTCCTAGTAAAGGAACACACCACTACCGCAACATCAATACTTACGTATTGATGGTGCGCCTCAGGTATGCGTAACATGTGGTTTTTGATCGACAATGTTCACAAGTATTAACGGCGATACCAGTGCAAGAGAGCTGGGCGTTCAGAAAGTGGTTAAACTTTGGCCGGGTGGCTGAATTGGGTGACAGACAAACAGAAAAACAAACAGAAAAACAAACAGACAGACCAAAATTTCTGCGTCTAAGTTCCCCAAGAAAGACTGTCGTCTTTAAAAAATGAACAGCGACCGAGACCTGGCTCCATCTTGCGGCATTGAGAGGAAACACAGCGAAAGCTCGTGTGTTGATGTGACACCAGAGGTGGCACGATACAACAGGTCCTCCATCTGCGTTGGGTAAGCTGCCCTCCAGTTTGGAGTAGCAGATGAATTTGAGTTAAATGAAACGTACGGGACACTAAACGCGGGGAAACTGGAATTAGAGAGTTTTATTTTCACGTACGTTGAAGCTTACCCTGCGCAAACGTAGAACTCTGCGTACGTCACGCGGCGCGCGTACGCTATGTTTATTGTTTCACGTACGTATATGCCGTGCCCCGGATATTCCGCCTACACAGAGCTTTCACATATATACGTCAAGGTCTCCACACTGTGTGAGATATGATTTCAAGCAGAAGAAGCGTGTTTTTAAGACAAACTCTTTCGACCGATGCAATAGAATGAGAAGAATAAGACAAGCTGGCGCACCTATGCACTCCTGGAGTGAAGACTGTGGAAGCAGCTGGTGGCCTTCTGCTCCTCCTCCTCACCCTTATATTACTCCCCCTCACTTTCACTTATCTGTTCCACCCCCTTGCTATAATTGAGTATATATGGCTATGATATGCATTACCCTATGCCCTCCTCCCTTCACTCCTCCTCACCCTCACTTCCCTTTCCCACCACCTGGTATACTACACTATACTATGCATAGCTATGCTATCCTTTCTTTCTTTTTCCTTCTTTTCATCTCTTTGTCTCTCTTTTTCTTTCTGTCTCGTTCTTTCACTTTCTTTATCAATCTCTCTTTTTTTTATTCATTTTTGTCTTCCTCTCTTTCTCCCAATGTTTTTTAAAAAGCAAGGCAATATCATAGAAATATCGCTAACAATCATTTCATGTAAAAACCTGGAACACATTGTATACAGTAGCATTGTGATGTACATTAACGCTAACTAACGCAACCCTAGACAACATGTTCTAGAAATGGTGTATCTTGTGTCACGCAGTAAAATGAAATTCCTCACGATGTGTGTGGAAATTGTGTAGATTCTGTGTTTATCAAATGTTCTGGATCATGATCTATTAGTTTAGAAATTCAAGTGATTTAACGCTATTCCCTAAGTAAACGCTTGGGCAAAGGAGTTCCTTATACTGCGATCCCAATACGTAGTGGTAAGTGATGCGACCTCCGATCTTATTGAAGTAACCTCCGGTGTCCCTCAGGTGTCGGAGGTAGATGCTTTGTTATTTTAAATTTCAAATTCGAAGCATTTCTTAGCGAACCTCAGGCACTTTGTCCGTTTATATCTACGTATCTATGTATATATCTATCTAGTCGCCTACGTCTGGGTGGTCCCCTGGTCGTCTCCATATAATATAGTGTAATATACCAAAATTGCCATAGCAGGGGATCAGTGTATGACGAACGCGATTCCCCCCTGGTCATGACATGAATAACACAAAATACCTGTCGTGTACGTCATGAAACCCTTTCTCTCAGTCACGTGTGGCACATACCTGAATGTCAGAGTTCATATTATGCGGGAATGTGCTACAGGTGATGCAGAGTGTCAAGAAACACAGTACCGACGAACACACACATTGACAGGCAAGGAAAGTGATAATAATATTAATTGTTGGAGTTTTATGTCCCAAAAGCACGATATGATTATGATATGCCATAGCGAATGGCTCCGGAAATTTTGACCATCTGGTATTATTTAATGTGCACCAAGATCGTACAGTACACGGGCTCTAGCATTTTGCCTCCATCGAAATACGACAGCCGCGGCCGGGATCGAACCCCGTGACCTTCGGGTTAGCAGCCGAACACCGTAACCGCTACACCACCGCGGCGGACGCAAAGAAAATGACGGAGCTGAAGACAGAACGCCCCTGGAAGACGCTCAACTACCATCTACTCGTCCACGTGGTCCACAAAAAACCGGGGTCAATGCTTCCCTACAAAAAATATGCCGATAAAGCCAGGCCTCTCATCATTACTGGTGACTTTAACACTGACTTATCAAGACCCAACAACGCCTAATCCTTATACTGCGTGAAAGACGGCTTGGATGTGGACAAGGCATCGAAAGACCTCCTGCCACGTCCAGGACAGGAGGCATCATAGATAATATTATCGTAAGAGGTATCCAAGATTTCCACCAGCTCTTCTATACCTCGCACTTCACTACACTTAGACCCCTCGTAGCCGCAATCATCAAGTCCGGTCCAGCTGCTGGTGCTCACTGATCACGGTGCTCATGACCTTGTTCAAGAACTTTCAAGAACCCCTTCTACTCATACATACCGGTTCGTGAAACGTGCGTGCGTTCTCCGTCATAACCGACAAGTATAAGCAAACGACTGTAACGCAACTGTAACAATTGTGACCGTAACTTGCATGCAGTGCGGCTGCGCGCGCCACTCGGCTGTGTATATACCTAGAGAAATTTTTCTGAATAAAGCTTAGTTGCGAGTAGCGCCTGTCCTGCGCATCTGTGTTCCTTCTTTGTCCGGTTCGCATTCGGGCTATCGAGTATTGAATAATATAAGCAATACATATCAGCTTACCGCATCTGGTATTAGTAAAACCCATGTTGCTGTTGGCATCGTTAAGCAACTGTAAACAACTGGTTATACAATACATATGCGACTCTTGAAAATATGAGTGTGCGTATGCCACTTCCACATTTCTCTAGCGTCATTCCGTAGCGTTCCGCTCAATGTAAAAAATTACGCCACACCCACCACCCCGCGCATGCTTCGCATAACATCGATTCCAACGCTATGTGGTATCTGCCGAATTTTTTTATCGATGATGTGTACACAAATGCATTCAAAATCCATCAGATTATTCACTGACTATTGTGTTGTGTACCGCGAAATAACCTGTTCAGATGACGCTCAACATTTGCAGAATGATAAAATCTATAAATAGTTCCAGAAATTCAACATGAAACTTAACACGCACAAAGCGGTTCACTTGCATTTTACCAGAAAAATGGTACAGAGCATTACATACTACGTTAGTGAATCTCGCTTGTTCAGTTTCTAGTCTCTTCAGTCCCAAGAAAAAAATTGTGGTCAATTTATTTCAAACGTATTTATTTTGGTATTGATCATACAAGAAAACGGGAAACATTTATTTCCGATAAACAATGAAAAAATTCGGCAGAACCCACACCTTGTGGGAATCGTTTTCATGCGAAGCAGTCAGCGAGTAGTTCTATGCTGCATTTTTTTCTTTGAGTCAAGCCTTACTAGGTGGATCGATGTGTTTTCGTAAGTGTAGTAGTTGTGTGCACATTATGGGCTTACGAGGCACGTCGAAACACTGGCGTTTAAAGGGCAAGTTATGGTCTGACGTAACGTCAGCACTGGCGTTAGAGTACATACGTCAGTATTACCGAAACAAAGTGCACTTTACGGTGCGATGATGTGAGTATCACGTGTAACTTTCCTTAGGGTATTCATCCAGGGTTGAGCGACGCTTCAATATAGCTTGCTGAATCATAGAAATACAAATGTAATGTTTATTAGACTGCTATAAAAGCGGAGCCAACAATGGAACCACAGGCGTTAACCTGACATGACGCATGCATCGTAGGAGTATATATGTAGCGCTTATTGCTTTGTTATAAAATTTGATAGCCAGCACCACAACCACAAGTGACGTTGCACCGACATTACGCTTGCATAGGGCGTTTTTCCAAAGCAGTTTCCAGACCTGGCATGGCTCTGTGGTAGAATACCTGACTGCCAGGCAGAATGCTTGGGTTTCATTCCCGCTGGGATCATATTTATTCTTTCCATTCGTCGGGTCATCGATGCCGAAGTCGCTTTTTCCTAAAGGGACACTAAAGAGCAAGACGATTTTTCTCGCACTAGTAAAGTAGTCTTCCACGATACCAAAAACACCACGCTTTCTGCGCAAAGACGCTTAAGAAGCGAGAAAACGCGCAAAAAGAAAATACAGGTGGCGACGCCACCTTGGAATTCCCGCACCATTTGCCGTGACGTCAAATATTTTTGACCGCGCCTGCTTGGTCCTACGTAGTTCCTAATCGGTTAAGTACATTGTCCACTGAGGGGGCCGGAGACTTGACATAACGAGTTTGCGGAAATTTCGTTGAGCCAGTGGCGCCAAAATACGTTAAATGCTCTTTAAAATCTTTTACGTCACGAATTACAAAGTTCGGCGCGAACTTTAAAAATGAAACTTTGAACTTGGTTTTCTCCTCTAATAATAAACCTATGGTGGTGAAGTAAACTACAAAAGAGTCCTCCGAGCACACTTGATCAATCTAAACCAATTCATTGTTTCTCTTTAGTGTCCCTTTAACGCTCTCGCATATATATTACCTATATCTGGTCTCGCCGTTCCTGGGTAGATAATCTCTCAATCATCTCTGGCGCATACCCGTATGCTACGGCCCGTGGTAAATGGGTATGTGCCACAGGTTTCTGGAGGAAAGGCTTTGACTACGTACGCGACAGGTTTTTCACGTTTTCATGTGATGACCAGACATTCATATTTGTCAGGTCCTTTTACCCTCCAGTGCTAATTTTCGTCTACACCAAGTTAAGGAGGCACTCACGAGAGCACCCAGAGGTAGGCGGCTAGATATCTAGATCAATAGATAGATAAGTAGACAGAAACGCTCAAAATGTGAAAGATTTGCTAAGAAATGCTTCGCATTAAAAAAAATCCGGCTGGTCCCACGCACTGTGGGAATCGATGTAATGCGAAGGAGCCAGAACATAGCTGCATAGATCACCTTGTAACTCTTTCACGAAAATGAAGTCATTCCTGTCATGGCATCTAGTACACTCTATATCCCATGTTTGGAATGCGTGTATGCATGTACAATCTTTAATATAATGAAACGTATATTTTGGTAAATGCAATGCATGACCTGTCATTTATATTCGTCCCACACTCATGTCATGCAATACTAATTGCCATGCGCGGAATCACATCAAGACAATGTCAGGTAAATGATGCCGTGCATGACATGCATATTATAATTTCTTGTGTTAGGACCTCTCATTCATGTTCGTCATACAGTTGCGTCACTCAATATCACTTTTGGTCTATATCAAGCTAGGGAAACGGCCAAGACCGCACCATGAGCGTAACACGCAAATCATGCTGTACATGAAATGCGTATCATGACTGTCATGGCACCACCTGCCATTCATGTTGATCATACAGTCGCGTCGCGTAATGCCAGTATAGACGTCAGACTCTGGAGTTTCGCAAAGCGTGGCGCCACCTGTCGGAGCAGCATTGGGTAGTACAAAGACCGACTCCCTCGCACAGTTTGCTATGGGGCCAGGTGCAACTAGCGAGTGCGAAACAACGATTGAGCTTAATATCGCGTGTGTTTGCGCATTTAACACACAGAACGAAAGCTGGGAATTGTTCTCCGCTAGTCGGACGCGCCACCGTACCGTCGTGAAGTGCTTGCTGGATCACTCGCCAGAACGACAGCGAAAACAGCAGCAGACGAGACTCCTCCGCACGCTACGAAGAAACGCCGCAAAAGACGCACTGTTGCGTTGTGAATTGCCACGGACGTAAAAGACTAATAACAACGTTCAGTTTTACCGATTTCCATAGTTTTCGTACGAAGGAGAAAGGCGAGAGCACTGGATATGGAATGTTGCGAGCGTGTTCGGTAAGCGAAGTACCCGCGTTCTCCACAGCCGGTCGCATGAAAAAGTGTGATAATGTTGCTCTGCTGTTGTTTTGCGTAGCCCTGATGGAGAACCGTGGTAACCTTGACTCAGCTCAGCAGAGGCTCTGACCGCGGTGCTTGTCGTGTAACACGAAGTGAGCAGCTTGAGGCAGTCTGAAGACGCGTGATACGCACACCGCGACGAGTTGGTCGTCACAACACATCATCGCGGACGTACGTTTTGAAGGCTCAGAGTTCTGGTTCTAACTAGCCAACACGTGCGCCATACAAGTAAATCCAGAATGTTGGTCGTGACCACCTTCAGGTTTGTTTCGCCCGTGTCCTCCGCGGTTGCCGTAGCTATCTCGGAGGCCACGGTTTTGCCTTTGGTTGTACCCCGCGAAAGTGGACGCACGTATCCCCATTTGCAGTACACACAAACGAAAGAGGACCATCAAGAGACCATTTGAGGATGCGTAATAAAACAGTCCAATGCACAGGAAGCGAGATATGAATTAACGGAGAATGCAACTGCAAAGGCGAAAACCGCCGGGCCCATTCGTCCCTGATGAACGGAGTTTTGTACCACTGATCGTAAGATGCATAGCTAAGTAAATTGATCGTGTATGTAGTTTATCGCTGTGGCATTACGTATATACCTGATTTTAACGCATTTAGGCGCTAGAGAACGGATGTCGGAGGGCTTGCCTCGAATTCGATGTCATGTGATGCTCGCTTGTACTTGCGAGTTGCAGCGCGCGGGAATAACTAAAACTTATTTTGCATTGTACTCGCAGTTCGCTTTGATCAGTTTCCTTTGTTTCTGAAGCGTGGATTGGCGGAAGAAGCTTTCCAGGTCCTTGATTTTCAGAAGACGGCGCCTCGACACCAACGAAAGGGAGGGATATATTGTGTCCTATGCACATTCGCTTGCGGATGGCTCTCTTTGCACTACCCAGTTAGTGCCAGGGCTGCGATGAGGGCGCTGGTGGCGGTGTTTTTCGCAGCGCCGCCTGGGCAGAGTCTGACGTCTATAAGTGTATATCAAGCTAGCGAAACAGCTGGGAGCAGACCATGAGCGTGTTAATGTAAATTACGCCCTACATGACAGGCATGTCATGATTTTCATGTTACCAACTGTAACTTATGTTCGTCATACAGTCACGTCCCGCAATCCCAGTTTTGGTGTATCTTAAGCTAGGAAGCGGCCGCGAGCGCACCATGAGCTTGTCATGTAAATCACGCTGTACATGAAATGCATTTCATGATTTTCATGTTACCAACTGTCACTTATATTTGTCATACAGTCATGTCACGACATACCAATTTTGGGATATACCAAGCCAGCGAACCGGCCGTGATCGCACCATCAGCGTGGCAGGTAAATCATGCTGTACATGAAATGGATGTCATGATTATAATTTTACCCCCTGTCATTTCTCTTCGGCCTACAGTCGCGTCACGCAATACCAGTTTTGGTGTCTATCAAGCTAGCGAAACGGCCACGACCGCACTATGAGCATGGCATGTAAATCATGCCCTACACGACATGCACGTCATGATTTGCATGCTACTACCTGTCATTTATGTTCGTCGTACAGGCAGGCCATGCAGTACAAATATTGGGGTATACCAAGCTAGCGAAACAGCCACGAGCGCATTATGAGCATGGCACGCAAATCATGCCCTACACGACATGCATGTCATGATTTTCATGTTACCACCTGTTCTTTATATTCATCGTTCAGTCACGTCACGAAATACCAATTTTGAATTATACCAAGGTAGCGATCCGGCCGCGAGCGCACGAGGAGCGTGGCATAACAATCATACTGTGCAGCACCGTCGTATGTAAATCATGTTCAAAACATGCATGTCATGATTTTCATGTTAATACCTGTGATTTATCTTCTTCATGCAGTCATGTTATACCGTACCAATTTTGGTATACATCCCATTAACGAAACGGCCACGAGAGCACAAAGTCGTAGATAGATAGATAGATAGATAGATAGATAGATAGATAGATAGATAGATAGATAGATAGATAGATAGATAGATAGATAGATAGATAGATAGATAGATAGATAGATAGATAGATAGATAGATAGTGTTATACCGTACCAATATTGGTATACATCCCATTAACGAAACGGCCACGAGAGCACAAATCGTAGATAGATAGATAGATAGATAGATAGATAGATAGATAGATAGATAGATAGATAGATAGATAGATAGATAGATAGATAGATAGATAGATAGATAGATAGATAGATAGATAGATAGATAGATAGATAGATAGATAGATAGGGGTCATTCCATGCCAAATCACCCAGCGTTTTTCCGACCATCAGAAATATGGCTGAAAACATTTCCACGCTTTTCTTGAAGTTCAAAACTCGTTCTGCTCGTTTATTTCTGTTGCCAAAAATTTTCCCGCCTGTTTGTTATAGTCTGTAGTTTTGCGCCGACTGAGCTAAAGGGCATCAAACAATTTTTTTCAAAGGGCGTTTATAGGATGCACTCAATAAAATGGTATTTCCGGCAAGATAACGAAGTGATGTAACTGTAAAAATAATGACTTATTTATGTATATCGATTCTTCGAGAGCTTTTCGCACGAGCAAAATTGAATAAAGTTGCCAAGTACGATATTTTTTCCAGGAACAAGGCAAACTCAAAGCATAGAAATTAATTACATACTGGAAGCCTGTTCGACATACTGCAAAAGAAAAATAATTCAGTCGCTGAAGGTTTAGCAAATCGTCTGAAAAAAAAATTGCGAATTTCACTTTTTTTAGGAAAGTTCTGTATTCATCGTCAAAAAACTTGCCTTAGTGTTCGGGCTAAAAATATGAACGATACATCATTCGAATGCTCTATGTATTAGCTGAACACAGACAAAGCTACAAAGGGGTATTATTTTTTTAACTTGAGGAATATTTTTTTGAAATTTAGTATCTCCACCAGCTTTTCGCCGACGTAACTCAAGCGGAATGCAGCACTCGCAAAGGCAATCTTCAGCGCATGCCCACTGACCTGGGATGCAGACGTCAAACATGGTGCTGTCTATAAAGTAATGGAAAAGGAAATGGGGTTGCTTTATAGACTGCACCATGCTTGACGTCTGCATCCCAGGTCAGTGGGCATGGGCTGAAGATTGCCTTTGCGAGTGCTTCATGTCGCTTGAGTTACGTCGGCGAAAAGCTGGTGGAGATACAAAATTTCAAAAAAATATCTCTCAAGTTAAAAAAATAATCCCCCTTTGTACCTTTGTCTATGTTCAGCAAATACATAGAGCTTTCAAATTAAGTATCGTGCATATTTTTAGTCCGACTACCAAGGCAAGTTTTTTGACGATGAAAACAGAACTTTTCTCAAAAAAAGTGAAATTCGCAATTTTTTTAAGACGATTTGCTACACCTTCAGCGACTAAATTATTTTTCGTTTGTAGTATGTCGAACAGGCTTCCAGTATATAATTAATGTCTACGCTTTGAGTTTGCCTTGTTCCTGGAAAAAAATATCGAACTTGGCAACTTTATTCAATTTTGCTCGTGCGAAAAGCTCTCGAAGAATCGATATACATAAATAAGTCATTATTTCTACAGTTACATCATTTCATTAGCTTGCCGGAAATACCATTTTATTGAGTGCATCCTATAAACGCCCTTTGAAAAAAATTGTTGTTTGATGCCCTTTAGCTCATTCGGCGCAAAACTACAGACTATCACAAACAGGCGGGAAAATTTTTGGCAACAGAAATAAACGAGCAGAACGAGTTTTGAACTTCAAGAAAAGCGTGGAAATTTATTCAGCCATATATCTGATGGTCGGAAAAACGCTGGGTGATTTGGCATGGAATGACCCATAGATAGATAAATAGATAGATAGATACGCTGAAAGTCGCAGAAGTTGGCTGAGAAATGCTTCACATTTAAAAACTGGCGAAATGTGGCTATTCCTAAATGAGGTCTTTGGTTCTAAACAGCTGTGGAAGTCTACACAGCAGTTTCTGTTCTGGAGGCAAAAGAAAACACCACGTTTTCAGGAATTCACTCTAGATTTATTTCCACACTCTGTTTTTCTGCCGTTCCAATTTCATCCCTGCTTCGGGTGTACAGAGAAGTGTCCTGGCATGTCATATATCGCGTTGTCTGGGGGGTAACAATGTGATCTTTCGCCTCTATCGGCCAGTCGGCCTTTCTTCTCTATCGTTTTCTTCATAGCTTCGTCCTCCTTTACGTTCTCCTTTGGAAACAGCGGCTGGTGCTCGATTTAGGGAGTTTCAGCGTTCGTATTGAACTTTCAGTTCATGTCGTGTCTGACGATTCGAGTCCATTGCTTCCTGTTAAATTTCATGCAGCTATTACAACATGCTATATCAAAAAACTACGCGAACATGCGGACAGCCCGCTTTCATTTGTGCAGTAACATGCGGTAGTACGACACAAAGCGGTCGATTTATTCCAACTCTGCCCTGAACTTGTTGCAACTAGCAACCATGTCGGCTCTCCTCCCTCGGTGTACAATAAAGTTATCTATCTAAAAAATACGAACCCTCTCCCCCTCCTCTTCATTGAACCCCTAGTTAAGACATCGTTCAATTTCAGGCATCTTGTTGTAGGTGCCGTTGAAAAAAATCACTGCCAATAATCCCGTTATCTGCAGAATGTGGAAGGTCGGGGCCGTTCTCTTGCAGCAGATCTTGAATTTCTTCATTCAGTTACTTCACTGATAGTGTGGTATTAAGACCCACAGACCCCGATCGGGGATGTGCAATTTAGGCAGCTGCTAACGGCAATTTACAAGAAAGACTATCAATAAAAACTCAATACAAACCTATTGGAGACCCTTCAGTAGGTCTGTCACACATACTCTGTAAAAAGAAGCCAAGAGAACCCTAAGAAAAATCTAATTACTCAGCGCGAGGACGAAGAAGTAGACGTTTGCTGGGAAACGCCATTTTCACATGCACCGTGCGTCAAATATCCACGGTATGAAGCTCCATCTCGTAGAGTTTAGGTCAAGTACTGCTCTCCACGTGAGAAATTCCATTTGAACGTAAAATATTTTTTTTCAAAATTGCTCGAACAAATTGCACCAAATGGTTTCACGGGTACTGAAGAGGCTAGACTAGTCAAACTGGTAGAGATTGAACTAGTCAGAACTTTATTTTTACCCCAAGCGATTACTGGCACGCATCATTTACCATCACCTGTTGTGCATATTGCTTATAACGCCAGCTTCGCTGCAGCGATTTTTAAGCGTATGCTCGCTCGTTGTATCCAAAACACATGCCACCCTTTGTCTTCCACGCTCAAAGAATTCTTGTATTCTCCTTCCAGGTTTCTTATTTAATCAATGTAAAGCCCTCCCACCCGCTGTAATGTCTCGTCGCGCTCTGGGTAATGTAAATAAATATGCGTAATCAAACGATTCTCAGAAAAATTCTAGGATAGGCGAGTGGTTACGATGGTCACCTTCGGACTGTAGGTACCCGGGTTACAATCCCGGCTCGCCGAGAAATAATATTTGGTTTTGATATTTCTTCTCCCCCTCTTATGCGCTTCTCATTTTATCTCCTCATCCTTTCTTTCCTGCTATTCACTTCGTCGGGCAAAGTTTTCCGAGCAGGAGCCGGGAAGGAGAAGGTAGCCAGCAGAGCTCGTCTCCCTCCTCCTTCGCGGCTCCTTGCCTCAGCACTCCTTGCTTTACTAGGCTTTACTCTCGCCCGCCCTAGGCTCCAACCTTCTTCCCCACCGCTACCCACTCTCTTTCGCTTTGCGCTTTCCCTCCAATGCCTTCGCTTTCCCTTGTACTTACCGTACATGGTAGTGGGGCTTGCCCAGTTCCTGTGGCGCATTCCCATCCGAGTTTTCATGGACTCAGCTCGAGAGTTTGCCAAGCTTAAACAGCCCCGCTGTTAAAAGATGGCTTTAGGTGTAGAATCATCTTGGGCCATTGCATAAGGCACACTGTGAGCTTTTGTTGGAAGGCGAAGGGCGCAGATAGTGAGGTGTCATGTCGGAGGCCGGTTTTGTATCAAAGGCAAGGTTATGAATGTGCCCATCAACGTTGAAACAACAGCGATGAGTCTGCTGTGACAGATCGACGACGGCACCACCTCCGAGGTGCTCATTAGGAAACGTTTGCTCGTCAAGTACCCCGCAATATCGTATTTTCCACTCCGCTCATGAGTGCACGGATACTTTATGAAGGCGAAAGCCTTAAATGTCTCATCAAATATGAGAATTTAGTGTCGGTATGACGTCATCATGAGGTCAGATATCACAAAATATGTGACGCCATCGTGACATCACAAGTTGTGGTGTCATGTCACGTGGCGCAGCTTCATTGATGCCGTCATCACATGCCATCGTAGCTGGGCCAAAGGTAGGCCGATCACGCCATTTACCGCTGGCGGTACTCAGAGCTCTTTTCATCACTAGCGAAATGGCGCTAAGGGCGTTCCTCACTCGTTGCGATGCGCGCGCCTCCTACCTGTACCGCCTGTACTTTGCCCTACAGGGCGCGGTCGCCCGTGCGCGCGCGCTTATCTCGTCATGGGGACGCTTTGTACGCCTTGTGCTTTCACAGCAAAGTTTGCGTTGAAGTTAGAGAGCGCACGAAGGTCACTTACTTCACTGAAAGAGCGCGGTGTTCTTTGAAAGAGCGCGGTGCTCAAACACTGCGACGTAACAACTATGGCAGTTGCTAGTTTGCGCTGGCACTGTGTATACCTGTGCGTTCGTTTCGTGCGTCCTTCTTTGTGTATGAGCAGGGCGCCTTAAGTGTCGAACTGCTAAAGTTGCTAGTTTGCGCTCGTCTTATGTGTGTTCTTTTGCTGCGTCCTCCGCGCTTGAGCATCGCGCTGCAAGTTTCGAGCTGCATGCGGTTCTTCGCGTGACATTCCAATTTGTTGCTATCGCATTCATTGCTTCGCCCTCGCGGCGAAACTGTGATTTTTGCCGTCGCCGTCATGTCCCGGATATGCATAAGCATCTATATATAAATAAAAGCCACACATGAAAATAATTCAGAATAAAATATTCCGAAGAGCAAAACCGGGGTTTCCAACCTGCAACCCCTCGCTCCGCAGCTCGCTCGCCTTAGACAATAGACCCGTTTCATAATTGTAAAGCTAGCTTTCCTGCCATGCAGTTTGCCCAAGTAATGGCGGCTAGTCACTTACTGCAAACAGCGTGTTCTAGCGCATTTTGCTTACGCTATGACGTGGAAAATGTAGACTCGGCTCTCTTGACATAAATACGCATAATAGACAAGCCTCAGCACGTGCAACTAGGACCTCGTCTCCACTCTAAGCAAGAGAGGTGCCGCCATTAGTTGTTCAAATATGCAGCGCAGAGAAGCGCACTTGCGGATTATGAAAAGGGTCTATTACGCCACGCCTCATTCGTTTTGCAGGATACTAACGGCAGAATACAAACGCGCACGGTGTTGGTTGAAATGCACGGGACGGCACAACTGGCAACATTAAAATTATGCGAGACGCGGGCCATGTTGCATCGTTGCCCGCGCTGCGTTTGCGTCGTATCGCTGGCGACCCACGCTAGTTTTTCATTTGGTGTTTTAGCGCCACGCCACTCCTGGCCGGTTGACCATGGAAAAGAAGAGTGGCTCGTGGTTGCGCGAGCAAGTGGCAACGCTTTGGCTCTTGTGCACTTATGCCACTGCAGGGAAGAAACGAGACGGCTGAACGAGAATCCAGACTTAAAATTCTCGCTGTATGCGGCGACATCACCTTGGGGCGACAACAGGCCCTCTGGGGTGCAAAAAACAAGTCTTGCAAGAAGCAATAGAAGTAAATGATGTTGCAGCAGAAAGTGGCATGTCCTGCGCACCAGACAAATCCGAATGAATAAGGCTACACGGCCGAAATTATCGGAAAGAACAAAACGTTAGTCTGTGGTTAGGCAACACAGAAATCCAGGAAAAACAAAGACTCCGAGTCCTAAGTCTACGGCTACAAGTTAACCGCAGAGCAGAGTTCACCATCAAAGCGCTGAAAGCGACCACCAAACAAATAGCTCGCATGAAAAACAGAGTGTGAAGAAAAGGCAGAGGTCTAACAGAAACGGACGCCATCCGACTGGTATACGCGTTTGTTCTCAGTAGGGTCACATATAGCCTGCCGTATCAAGAGCTCAGCCCTAGCGAAACAAAAGAAGTGGAAGTGATCATACGGACGGCGTATAAAGCGACACTGGTACTCCCACCCAGCACATGCACTGAGAGACTACAGGCACTCGGACTTCATAACACTTTCGTGGAGCTCAGGGCAGCGACTATGCTGGGCCAAAGGGAGCGCCTCGACCGCTCAAAGGCAGGGAGATCGGTCCTCGCGGATTTAAACTTTCCTCTCCGACCGCACTTCTGCGAGGAGGACCAAGTTTCTGTACCCGAGACTTTACGGGAACAAGTGATAGTTTCCCCGATTCTGAAAAACATGAGTCCACTCTACCACGGCGCAAAGCGCGCGGCTAGAGCGAGACAACTCACTAAACACTTCGGCGGGCACTGTGACGTCATTTACACGGACGTCGCTAAGTCCGATCATGGTCACATTCTAGCGGCAGTAAATAACTCCAAACACTCAAGTACAACAATCTCGGCCTCAGTGTGCACCCATTGTACGAGCACAGCTGAAGCGACTGGAATAGCTTTAGCAATCAGACAAGCAGACGCAAGCGGGAACTCCATAGCAGTCATGACAGACTCGCAAGCGGCGTGCCCAAAGTTCATAAACGGACGTCTACCGCGCATAACCCTCAAGCTACTAGGCGAAATACTCCGCAAATCTCACAGCATTACATGGTGTCCGGGACATTCCGGAGTCCCAGGAAACGAACGGGCGAACGCACTAGCTCGCGAACTAGCGAACCGAGCAGACGACGCCTCGAGTAAAATGCCAAAAGACCACAACCCGAACGACATCCTGGAGCACCAGCGTCGCGAACGACAAATCTACGCGTCTCCGCATTCGCAGCTCGGAGTAGGAGACGCTAGGAAATACAGGAAAATCCAGACAAATACCTATCCGTATTTGGACTATGGCACGCAATGTGGCCAACGGTATACGCCGGTCAATGTCCATGGTGCGGGGGGCGGCTGTCTGTTCCCCACATTAAGTGGGAGTGTATGTCTAGGCCAACAAACATACACTCTCCTCTGGTACAGACCTTACTCTGGGAGCCTTTGGAGGCCGTCCTCGATCGAGCTGACTTGAAGACCCAGAAAGGCCTCTTGGATCAGGCTGAGCGTACAGAAACGGCCACTCGTGTCGTGGACTAGGGACCCACCCTTGGTGCTCCGTTATCTCTCTTATTTATTGAATAAAGTTTTTCACTCAATCATACGCATATGCATATATAAGCCCAGGGAAAACTTACCGCACATGCGCCCACAACAATAGCTCTAAACCAAAACGTGTAACAAGGATGATAGTGTATTGTATACGCGAAGACATGAAATCAAATTCATATGGGTGCAGGGACGAAGAAGCAAAGAAGTAAGAATTGCGAAGAAGTGCGTTTGCGTCAGGAATATGTACCAACTACAGCCAAATGAAGTTTCCTCTTGGTGATGAGAATCGACACCGCGGGGAACGCGAGCCGTGGCTTCACGTGCCACTGTCAAGCGCCGTCGTTATTTTATACTCCCGAGGCCGTGCGCTCTGCGGTTTTGTTTGCCGCCTAAAGGAAGGCGCTGCAGGGTCTTGGGACAACGCGAGCGCATGAGTCCAAGAGTGACATGCATTCTGTGCATATGTCCTGGCAGCTCGCAAATTTCTTGGGTCCCAAATTCTAAAATTGTCTAGTGTTTCGCCGGAGTTGGGATGTGCGCCTTCGACTTGCGCTTTGATACATTAGGCGTGGTCGACTGTGCTCGCGCGATCGCCTGTTGAGGGGGAATTTTGTACGTCTGGTGTTTTCACCGCAAAGTTTGCGTTGAAGCTAGAGCCCCTACGGAGGTCAGTGTGCTCGCTGTGGCGGCCACGTTTACGAAAGGAGTGATCCGCTAGCTAGAAGAGTGAAATTAGGGGTTAACTTGAAGTAACAACTACGACAGTTGGCGCTCGTCCTATGAATACCTGTGCGTTATTTTCGTGCGTCCTTTCTATAACAGAGAGCTGAGCTAGTTGGTAAGTATTCATTCTGAAAAGACAGGGCGTGCAAACATGGATACAAGAAAGAAACCAGGCGTTTGTGGTGTCTTGACTTCTTTGTTGTGTCCGTCTTTGCGCGGCCTGTCTTTTCAGATAGAATCCTTCTTTGTGGTTGAGCAGAGCGCTGCAAGTGTCGAGCTGTACAGTTGTTAGTTTGCACTCTCCTTGTATGTTTACTTTTCGTGCGTCCTTTGTGCTCGAGTCGCGCGCAGCAAGTTTCTAGCCGCTTACCGTTCTTTCTGTGACATTCCACGTCCTTGCTATCGCATTCATTGCTTCGCCCTTTAGGCGAAACTGTGACTGTTAAATGCGAAGCATTTCTTAGGGAACCTTTGGTACTTTGAGCGTTTCTAGAAATCTAGGTATCTATCTATCCATCTAGTCGCTTACGTCTGGGTGTTCTCATGATTACCCCCTTAACTTCGTGTAGACCAAAATTGTCATGGGGGGTAAGAAGATTTGAGGAATATGACTGTCGGGTCATGACGTGCATAACGTGAAAATCCTGTCGCGTACGCCGTCAAACCCTTTCCTCCAGACACGAGTGGCACATGCCCGTTTACCACGTGCCGCGGTGTACGGGTATGCGCCACAGGTGATTGACAGTTTATACCTACCCGGGAACGGCGAGAACAGACATTGGTAACTGCGAGAGCGTTAAGAAAAACCGACATCGTCAACGTTGACGCGGCGATTGTAAGAATGAAAATTAGGATCCCAGCAGGAATCGAACCCAGGCACTCTGTGTGGAAATCAGGTATTCTACCACATAACCACAATGTTAAAACTTTAGCGCGAAACGAGCACAGCGGACAAAGAAACGACGAGGACAAGCACTAACTTCCAACTATCGTTTATTAAAGCAACACACACATATATACCTATCACATGTGATTACACAGATATCAGTCAACGCAAAAGGGGACACTTATATTGTAGCGAAGCGTTCCTACTGAGTAATGGGTCGTCCTCTCGAGCGCCTTCCAGTGGGTCGTTCTCTTCTCTGAGAGCACGCTCCTCGTGCAGAGGGTCGGCCCCGCTTTGACTGTCGCTGCCGTGCGCCGTCGCTGAGTCCCCGTTAATAAACGTCTTGACAATTTGGTGGAGAGTGCTGTGCCCTATAAACAACTACGGTCCGCATTCGATGCCCTTGGAGCTTCGATCCCGTACCGTGCCTGCTACCATGACTCAAGACGCCACCCAGCAAACGCCTCCTCTTGCACCGACGCCATGTCCGGGTGTCCCCCGCATCCGCGACCCTCCTATCTTCGCCGGCGCGGATGGCACCGACGTCGAGGACTGGCTCGCGATCTACGAGCGTGTGAGCGTCCCCAATAAATGGGACGAGGCAGGCAAACTGAGCAACCTCGTTTTCTACCTGGCGGGTGTGGCAAGTCTATGGTACAACAACCACGCATCCGATTTCGCTACGTGGTCCGCGTTCAAGACCGCCGTCATCGACGTGTTTGGCCGCCCTGCCGTTCGCAAGCTGCAAGCCGAACAGCGGTTACGTGAACGAGCCCAGCAGTCCGGCGAGTCTTTCACGAGCTACATTGAAGACGTGCTCGACTTGTGCAAGAAAGCCAACGCAACCATGTCTGAGGCCGACAAGATCCGGAACGTCATGAAAGGCATCGACGACGATGCCTTCACCATGCTACTCGCCAAAAACCCTCGCTCTGTGGCCGAGGTCATCACGCTGTGCCAAAGCTACGAGGAGCTACGCCGGCAGCGGCTGATGACGCGTCGACCTCCATCACGCGACGCCGATCTCGCTGGCTTGTCGGCCGTGTCGGACCACTCCGTCTTATTTGCCGAAATCAAGTCATTCGTGCGGGAGGAAATTGCCCGCCAGTTCTCCTTACTGGCCTTCTCTCACCCGCAGGATTTTGTACAGTCGTCGACCACACTGCTGCCTCGCCTACGCCGGGCTATCGAGCAGGAAATCGCGGAGGTTATGCCGGAATACCACCAGCCCCATCCGGCGTCTGCGCCGCTCAGTTACACACAAGTTGCAGCCAGGCCGCCCCCAGCGCTCCCTGTGGTGCCCCCGCTAACATACGCTGGAGCCGTCACCAGGCCTCAGGCCTTCGAAGCGAGTGCGCCGGCTGCGTACGCCGACATCGTCCATGCGCCCCGACTGCAGCCAACCATGCAGTCGTCATATCAGCAGCCGCCCCGTCCCGCGCGTCCTGCCACGTGGATGGGACCTAGCCCGGCAAACCGATGGCGCACTTCCGACAACCGCCCGATCTGCTTTGCGTGCGGTTGCGCCGGTCACGTAGCCCGCTATTGCAACCGCGTGCAGGCGCCTCGAGTCGGATCAGCCGTCACCAACCCGTCCAGCCGCCCGTATTATGACCCGCTGCCGCCTATGTCACCGACGTCACGCCCAGGTCCATCTACCCGTCGGTCACCGTCCCCACGACGCCGCTCACTGTCACCGACGCGGCCTCGTCCGGTCGCACGAGACCAGGAAAACTAGTCGTCGCAGTCCAAGAGGCAAGGGCTGCGACGCTATCGAACAGCCAAAGCCCTCAGCAAAGCCCATCAAACGTAGTATACGTGTTTGTAGATGGTGTGCGCACATCGGCCCTTGTAGACACTGGAGCTGCCGTTTCCGTTATGGACGCTAAATTTAGCCGACTACTACGAAAAGTGACGACGCCACTTTCCGGGCTCTCCCTCCGTACAGCCAGCGCTCACAGTATTCACCCGACAGCGGTGTGCACAGCCCGTGTCATGATTCAGGACGCTCTATACGCCGTCGAATTCATCATCATTTCCTCATGCTCTCACGACGTCATCCTGGGATGGGATTTTCTCGCCCGTCACGCCGCCGTCATTCGTTGCGCACCAGCCAAAATAGAGCTCTCACCATTCTCAGATTTGACGCCGGCGGACAGTCCACCGGCTGCGACCAAGGTACTCGTCAAAGACGACACCACACTTCCTGCAAACTCGTCAACGGCTGTGTTAGTCTGCTGCACCGGTCTCGCCGACGCCGTTGCACTCCTCTCTCCATCTGACCGCGTCTTCACTAGAAAAGGCTTGTTGGTGCCATTTGCGACAGTGAAAGTCATTCAGGGCGACACCGACATTTTTGTTACGAACCCATCCCCGCACATTGTTAGGTTGGTGCGAGGGGAATGTCTCGGCAGAGCTGAAGCCCTCGAAGACGCACAAGTTATGGACGCACCGGGTGACACGCACTGCGCCAACTCCCATTCGCTCAGTGCTGTTTCCACATCTGATTCGTCACCCGCTGATTTATTTGGTTCCTCGATTGCTGAACACCTTACGTCGGTCGAGCGTTCCCAGCTTCTATGCCTGTTGGAAGAATTTCGTTCTTCGTTCGATGTAGCGCAAACTTCTCTCGGCCGCACGTCTGCTGTCACGCATCGCATCGACACTGGCGCCCAACCACCACTGCGGCAACGTCCATATCGCGTGTCGCCAACAGAGCGTCGTGTAATTACCGAGCAAGTCGAAGACATGCTTCGCCGCGATGTTATTCGACCCTCAAACAGCCCGTGGGCGTCTCCTGTCGTTCTCGTTGCGAAGAAGGACGGCTCTGTGCGGTTCTGTGTGGACTACCGACGACTCAATAAGATTACCCGTAAGGACGTCTATCCCCTACCTCGAATAGACGATGCCATTGACAGCCTGCAAGGAGCAGAGTTCTTTTCATCGCTCGATTTGCGCTCAGGGTACTGGCAAGTCCCCATGGCTGATGACGCTCGACCGAAGACAGCGTTTGTCACACCCGACGGCTTGTACGAATTCAACGTCATGCCGTTTGGGCTGTGCAATGCGCCCGCGACCTTTGAGCGCTTGATGGATACCGTTCTGCGCAACTTGAAATGGCACACATGCCTATGCTACCTCGACGACGTCGTCGTTTTCGCCCCAGACTTCTCAACACACCTTCAACGCCTGCGGCAGGTTTTGACGCGCTTGAGCGACGCCAGGCTACAACTGAATCTCAAGAAGTGCCGATTTGCAGCACGGCAGCTGACGATACTAGGATACGTGGTGTCCAAGGACGGCATCCTCCCAGATCCAGCCAAGCTTCGGGCCGTGACAGAGTTCCCCAAACCTACGTCCGTCATAGAACTGCGCAGTTTCGTAGGACTATGCTCCTACTTTCGGCGCTTCATCCGAAACTTCGCGACTATCATATCACCGCTGACGAAGCTGCTTGGAAGTAACGGGCCCCTCAATTCGTGGTCGTCAGAATGCGATGACGCTTTCGCAAAGCTCCGTCGTTTGTTGACGTCTCCTCCCATTCTACGCCACTACGACCCTACGGCCCCTACAGAGGTACACACGGACGCCAGCGGTGTTGGCCTCGGTGCTGTCCTTGCGCAGCGCAAACCTGGGTTCCCGGAATATGTTGTCGCATATGCAAGTCGTACGCTTACTAAAGCCGAGACCAACTACACCGTCACGGAGAAAGAATGCCTGGCAATCATTTGGGCCCTTACAAAGTTCCGACCTTATTTGTATGGTCGCCCATTTGATGTCGTCACCGACCATCATGCACTGTGCTGGTTGTCGTCATTGAAGGATCCCTCAGGCCGTCTTGCCCGTTGGGCACTTCGCCTGCAAGACTACGACATCCGCGTGCTGTACCGCAACGGACGTCAGCATGCTGACGCCGACGCCCTGTCGCGCTCTCCCTTGCCTGACGACAATGCCCACAACTCAGGGTCTCCCTTTGTCGTTTCTTCCATCGATATCCACACCATCGCTACCGAACAGCGCAAGGATCAATGGATTGCCTCACTGATAGACTTGCTGACTGATCCATCGGCCACACCATCCACTCGCTTGTTGCGTCGTCAAGCCCACCATTTCGCCGTTCGCGACGACCTGCTCCACCGACGCAATTACAACGGCGACGGCCGCCAGTGGCTACTAGTAATACCCCGCAGTCTGCGTTATGACATATGCGAGTCGTTCCACTCTGATCCGCAGTGTGCACACCCTGGGGTATCGAAAACCTACCACCGCATTCGCCAACGCTACTTTTGGCGAGGGATGTACCGCTACGTCGAGAAGTTCGTTCGCTCCTGCATCGATTGTCAGCGCCGCAAAACTTCAACGCACCTGTCGCCAGCAGGTATGCAACCTCTACCTTGCCCTGACCGACCGTTTGGGCGCGTTGGCATCGATTTATATGGGCCACATCCCCTGACGTCCGCTGGTAACCGCTGGGCCATCGTCGCTGTAGACCACCTCACGCGATACGCTGAAACTGCTGCCCTCCCTGCGGCTACAGCGAGCGATGTGGCCTCCTTCCTGCTCCTCCGATTCATGCTGCGTCACGGTCCACCCCAGGAGCTGCTCAGCGATCGAGGCCATGTCTTCTTGTCGGAAGTCGTCGAGGCCATTCTCAAAGAGTGCAACGTTGTTCACCGTAAAACTAGTGCTTACCACCCGCAGACGAATGGCCTCACCGAACGCTTCAACCGCACGCTAGGTGACATGCTCTCGATGTACGTCGCCGCCGACCACACGAATTGGGATGTCATTCTGCCCTTCGTCACGTACGCCTACAATACCGCTCCTCAGAGCACTACTGGTTTCTCACCATTTTTCTTATTGTATGGCAGGCACCCGTCGCACACCATTGACACAATCCTTCCCTACAAGCCGGATCGATCTGAATGTGCGCCTATTTCTGCCACAGCCAGACTTGCTGAGGAGTGTCGCGAGATCTCCAAGACCTTTACTACGCATAGCCAAGAGCGACAGAAAAGCATTCGCGGTGACACCACCAGTTCTGCGTCCACGTTCCTTCCTGGAGCGCTCGTATGGCTCTCGGTCACTACCACTGCACCTGGCCTCTCTTCCAAACTACTGCCCAAATACGAAGGCCCCTACCGTGTCGTCGAACGCACATCCCCGGTGAACTACCTCATCGAACCCATCGACCCATCCTCGGACATGCGCCGTCGAGGGCGCGACATCGTCAACGTGGCGCGCTTGAAGCCCTACCATGACCCGCTCATAGTGACAAGTTGCTAGGTCGCCAGGCGGCTCCCTTTTCGTAGCCGGGGTAATTGTAGCGAAGCGTTCCTACTGAGTAATGGGTCGTCCTCTCGAGCGCCTTCCAGTGGGTCGTTCTCTTCTCTGAGAGCACGCTCCGCGTGCAGAGGGTCGGCCCCGCTTTGACTGTCGCTGCCGTGCGCCGTCGCTGAGTCCCCGTTAATAAACGTCTTGACAATATAAATAAAAATAAAAAGCAGCAAAACTATGAGGACCTACACGTGCGGGTGAATTTAAGTAATCTAGATCCTTTTTTGTTAGTGCGATGGATGGCTTCCTGATGCAGCTTCCATTAGCAATCGCTGCCGCCTCAATGATGAGCCTGATGCTATCCTTAGGGTGAGAAGCCAATACTGATGTACTGTCAAATAAAGGCACGCATTTACATTCTGCGCAATGAGCCGCCAAGAAACCATCACAGCCTTTTTTCACTTTCTGATTGTGCTCGAGCAATCTCACATTCCGGCGTCTGCCTGTCTGTCCGACGTAACTTTGACCACAAGACAAAGGTATGTGATACACTACGCCCTTCATACATTCGACAAATTCGTTTCGGTGCCTAATTTTGCAGCTACTGGAAAGCCTTCCTACAGGACTGGTTCTGGCACATAACTGCGACAACTTATTAGGCGCTGAAAACACAACTGATATCCCCGCTCTTTGACCAATCTTTTTCACATTGTGCGATATACCATGCAGGTAAGGAATCACAGCCACCTTCTTACGAACTGCTGCCTGCGAATTAGTGCACGGGTCACTGTTCTTCGAACACTTTCGGAGCTTCTCTGAAACAGATACCAGAAGGTGACGTGGATAACCAGCTTCCTTCAAGCGAGCAATCTGCCCGCAGAAGCTTTCTTGCATCGAATGGTAGCAAGACTTGTTCAAAGCGTTGTGTAGACAGGCACGAGAAATTCCGCGCTTGACAAGCTTGCTGTGTGCAGAGGCAAAAGGCAACAAAGGTTTTTTTCGCACGAGGCTCATATCTCCATTATATATGGTTACTCGAAAAGGAAAGCCTAAGGTCCAAGAATCTCAGGGATCAGTTCTCAGGAATCTCGTACGCGAGAGTTAGCGGCTTTAGGCTATGCGTCAATGACCCCTTTTTGGTATGTCGACGGTGCCTACCGGCCTTCAGCTTAGTCACGTTAGAGGGCTTTGGAGCTCTTCTAATTGCTTCCACTTTTTCTGCGGTTGGGTGTAAGCCATGCTTGTCGATTTCGTGTCCCAAGTATGTGACGCGTTGCTGGAAGAAGCTGCATTTCTTAACGTTCACTTTTACGCCATGTTTACTTAGGCGTTCCAGCGCTTGTTGCACTCTTTCTACACACTGCTCGTAGTTCTCACCCGCAGTTACTACATCATCAATGTAGCAGGCGGTTCCCGGCAGATTGCGCAGTATCTGGTCCATGACTGCCTGGAAAATAGGCGGTGCGCACGCTACGCCATACGGCAAGCGGTGGAATCTAAACAGACCTAAGTGGGTGTTAATGGTCAGTAATTCTTGCGCTTGTTTGTTTAGTTCAAGCTGCAAGTATGCTTTCGAGAGGTCTATGATAGAAAACGCTGTTCCACCCTGCAGGCTTGCGAATATGTCTTCAGGAAGTGGCAAGGGATACTGATCGGCCTTGATTGCTGGGTACCGTGACGCGATAGTCGCCACATAATCTTAGTTCTTGCGTGTTCTTTTTTGGAACAATCACAAGTGGCGTTGCCCATGTGCTGTGCCTGACCCTGTATAGAACACCAACTTTTTCTAACTTGACCAATTCTTGTTCAACTCGTTCGCGCAAAGCGTATGGCACTGGTCGCGCTTTCATAAATACAGGGCGCACGTCATCCTTCAATTCAACGCTGCATTCGAAACCCTTAATTGTGCCAAAACCTGCGTCAAACACTTCGGGAAATTTCTCAGCAAGCAATGCCTCCTTAGCCACAACATTTACTGATAATACTTCAGGCCAATTGATTTTGATTTTAGAAAGCCAATCTCGGCCAAACAAAGTGGGCATTCGAGCACCCTGCGACTCTTTTGCTACGACCAGTGGAAGTTCGAAATACTGGTCTTGGTACTGCACCTTTACATCCATAATGCCAACAGTAGGGACCAGCGTACCATTCTAAGTGGCTAGTTTGACATTTGCTTGTCTGTAAGAGGCTTTTGGAAAGTGTTTAGCACACACTGCTTCTGACATTATTGACACCGCTGCGCCCGTGTCAAGCTCCATAGGTATCACTTTATCATTTAAGCGAACCTTGATTAATATGGCAGGCATACCCTCTTTGTGGTTCATGTGACACAGAGACAGTAGTTCGTTAGCGTTCTCATTCTCGCCTTCTTCGCTCTCTACTCTGTTTACAAGCTTAGATTTGCACATTTTAGCAACATGACCCTTCTTTGTACACCTATAACACGTACTGTTCAAAAATCGGCAACTCACGGGTGCATGCTGTCCTCCACAACGATGACACATTCTTTTCGCTCCTTCTTTTCCTGTCCAATTTAGCTTTGCGCAGCTGGCTTGAGTCGGTGCTTTACTCACTGGTGCTACTTCCTGTTGCCAGTGGATGTCTTCGGTTTCCACCGGTGCTCCTTTGGAACTGGTTTGCAGCATTTCCTGCGTGTCTTGCGTGGCCGCTTCTATAGCCAGGGCTACGCTGCATGCACGTTCCCACGTTACTTCATTGTCTGGCATGGCCAATAGCCTGCACCGTACTCCCTCAGAACGTAGTCCAGCGACGAGCCGGTCCCGCAACGCTTCGGTCAATAAGGTGCCGAATTCACATGTCACAGCTCGTTTCTTCATTTCGACTATAAAATCTGCGACAGTCTCATGCGGCTCTTGCTTTCGCTGATGAAAGCGATACCGTTCGGTGATCAGGGAGCGCTTGGGAGCGTAGTGTTTCTTCGGAACGTCAACGACTTCCGTGAATGACGTCTGAGCTGGTGTTTTAGGCAGCAACAAGCTCCGTAGAGTCACGTAAGCCTTCTCACCAATAGCCGTGAGGAAAATGTGAAGTCTCTTGTCTTCGGCGATGTCATTTGCCGCGGCAAATACCTCGAACCGCTCCAGATACACCTCGAAGTTGTCGTCATCTTGCGGAAACTCGGGTAACTTTCCAACAGTAGTCGCCATAGTCAAGTTCGACCTGGATGGAGTGGGGTTCCTAGAGGCATGCGGCGCATCCCATCCTCGTCGTCAGTTGTTGTAGCATGACATCGGGCACATAGTAGAACGTATTTATTCTCGAGGCGAACACTGGCAGCCTCAACACAAGAAGTACAACGCAGAATATCCGCCCACACGATACTGTGGCCTGTATGTATATACACGCTCTCTCTTGGCGCATGCGCAGGCATCAGTAGCTTGTGAGCACACGCAGGCCACTCGACTGACGTCACAACAGAAGAGAAATAGGTGACATGCAGTTAGGCAACAAGTCATCACTGTGTTCTAACATAGGTTGGGTAATATTTCATCAATCGTAGCATAATTCAAGGTGCCTGTTGTATAAGTGAACTTCAACATAATGTGCAGGTGGACGAGGGAGTTCAAATATGACCGAGTTCTTCTAGTTTGCACTTATTTGCTACAGTCCTCGTGTTTCTGTGTTATGTATGTAAAATTCTGAATTATGAGCAAGCCAACATATCTGATGCTGTGAAAGTAGTATACTAGCAATTAAAACGCACCATTGTTTTCTGGAGAACAGCTGTTTCACTGAGGAGGACTGTAATACACATTTTTTTAAATTCGTACTTTGTCATCTGTGCAAGGGAGTTAAGTATACATGGACGTTCACGAGGGTGAAGTGCAAGTGCATTAACATTTTTATTTTGCGAGAGACATGTCACTAGTAAATTTGAAGCTGTTTTCTTTGACCAACGTTACTAGATTAGCTTGACATCGAGGCACGCTTTTGGCATTCGCTTTACCGCGGTGGTGTGCTGCTTAATAATAATGGTTAATTAGTAAGATAGTAGGTAGTCTACGAGTATGAAAGCAACTAAATACAAAATATCAGTTATGGAGAACCACTGTATGCCACGCTAAAGCACGAATTGCAAATAAGTGCTAATTGCGGAAACAGATTGTCGTTCAGCTGCTCAGAAGGCGCTCTTGCCCCTGCGTGCAGCTCGCAACAGTAGGCGCGCTTTAAATGCACCTAATGTAGGCGCGCTACAATATCCTTGTAACCGTGGCGCCTGCGTGTGTAACCTTTATATGCTATGGGACTGGCAGCCGTGAGTGCACCGACGGTAGAAGAGAACGATGGACACGGACACGCTCACGGCTCGCGCCCAGTGGCCGTTGACAGTGAGTCGCGGCCGAGTCTTGGAATGATAAAGACGTGTTGCTCAGTGTCTCGTCCTCGTCTCTGAGGGGTTCTACGCGGCGGCTGGCCCAGACCCCTACAATGCAAACACAGACGGTCTTAGAACAGCTCAGAACACGCTGCTGCCACTGGACGCGTGCAGCTCGCGGCAGAAATTATTAAAATTGCCCCAAAGCACACGCCCATAGAATGCACATACGTTCGGCCAACCGAAGATACCTTTGTCACGCTAGTATCCACGAATTTCGGGCGAGCGAAGCATTGTCGGTATATGGAGAAGAACTCAAGAGGGCACACGTTTATGATTTTTATAACGGCAGGACACGACGAAACGAAGAATTCGGAGCCGAAGGTGTTCACTTCGGCCTGCATGACGTCCCACTAATTATGTAGTCGCCTTACGTAAGCTTAAACATAGGCCGATAGTTCTTTGAATACGACTGGAAGCAAATGTACTCTCAGTGAGTTTGCAGTGGAATTCAGGTTGTGTTATTTCGACCTTACCCCTGAATCCATCTTCGGGATATCTTTGATGTGAAGTGTGTTATCTAAAGGTTAAGTGATCGTGTGCATTCTCTGTCAAAAGAATAATAGTGTTAAAAGCCTCAGCTATAATCGAACCCTCAAGGTTCACGAGGGGCCACTCTCCGGCCTGTTAATTAAAGGGGCCCTCCAACAGTTTTGAAGCACCTGCTTTTTGTTTGTGTTTTGCGTAGACCGATGGCTGGGAATAATTTTAGCATAGGTCTAGGTACCGATATCAAATTATTTAGTATTTTAACCATGCATTGAAGTCACCGCATCGCTGCCGACCGCATCGGCGCATAGCGGCACTCGCTAGTATTGTGTGGGCGGAAATGACGAAGATTGGCGCAGCCTATCAGAGGACGAATGTAACGTTAGAAGCAATCGTGGCGTAGCATAAAAAATTATATTATTACTGAGTTGAATTTTCTTTTCCGAGCTTTTCATTAGTCCACAAACAGACGCCATCGCAAAATTTAAAAAAAAGTCACAGCTTCGCCGCAAGGGCGAATCAATGAATGCGACAGAAAGAAACTAGTGCTATACGAAGTGAGGCTCGCCAATGGATGCTCTCAGTTGAACAGCGCCCCTGTTGCAAAGGCGGCCGAAGCAGCGAAGGAAACTTGAGTGCTTCAAGTGTCGAGCTGTGACACTTGATAGTTCGCGCTCATCTTCTGTTTGTTCGTTTAGCGGCGTCCCTTGAGCTCGAGTGACTTTCGTACGCTCCGTAACGTGAGCGCGGACATCACGGTGAAAGCGTGAAACATCCCTCTTCCCCTCAGCACGAGAAAACCGCGCGAGCAGACAGCGGAAGGGCAAGGTTCTCCCTGAGCAAATATAAGAAGAAGCGAGCGAGCTCGCCGGCGACTTCTAAAGCCGCCCGTCGCGCTCCTAGCGCCATCATGCTGGTAATGAAGAAACGCTTATAAGCGCCTAGCGTCTCTGAGTCCGTCCAGCGGTAAAGGGTATGTATATAACGCTCGCCATTAGCTACGTGGAGGATCTGCGTTTCGTGGCGTAGTGGTTAGCGCCACTCGCTGCGGAGCAAGAGGTCCCTGGTTCGATACCGCGGTTCGGAAGCATTTTTCTGAATTATTTTTCTTTGGGGCTTTTATATATGTATACATACTTTTACATATACGGTGCATGACGGCGACGGCGAAATTTAGCCGAGACTGTCCATATAATTGCTATCGCAATAAAAGAAAGATCGCTACAACCACAACCAAAAAGCGCGACAGAAGCCTCTGGCTTCCATCTCGCCTCTGGATGCTTCGCTTGCGCGGATCGGAAGTCCATGCGAAAGGATTCTCTCTCGTCTATCTTCTCCTGTTCTTGTGCTGCTCGTGCTCGTGCCTAGTTGTCGCGCGTGCGTGCGAATGCGAGTCCGAGGAGTCTGATTGCTGCCTTGGAGTGTCGTTGTAAGGAACGACGCGCAAAGCCTCGCATCGAAGCAAAAGCGCCTGCTCTAATTCTCTCAAGTCTGGGAAGCTCATTTCTACCAGCCTCACCCAGCTGTTCGACCGTGTAAACAAAACGGCGTGGTCAGGCACCACGTTGCTTGTTGCTATAGCAACAGCGTCATCAATACATTCGACTGAACAGGCAACAATGGTGTGCGAGCTTCCCCTACGTAAGAGCTTTCAGCCCATTTCATTGGAGCTCCATCTGACGTCACAGCAGAGTGTGAAATGTGGTCACGTGACCCCGCAAAAATCGAGTTGAGCGTAGGCATTTTTTTCTGGTATTTTGAATTTTCTAAATTGAATAACTTGATACTGCGTGCCGCAATCGCTGCCGTTCTTGCTGCACCAGTTTGTCCGTACTTCAGTCTACGTAATCCACGAGTAAAAAATGGGGGGTTGGAGAGTGTTAGAGGGCCCCTTTAATTAAGAACTTGCTTGCAACTCGATCGGTTCACGCACTGATCAAGTCAGCACGAGATCTGTGGCGTTAGAACTCAATGCCACGCACAAGTTTTGTAAGATATGAGGCCAGTTATGACATTGGAAACTAATCAAAGCAAGGGAGGCACAAGAGACTGCAATACCGAAAAGGCAGTGTGGCCAAATGCAGGTTACGCTTGAAGATGCGCGGGCGCGTTGAGTTCAGCAGACGACAGTTGGCCTCTACCGGAAGTGAGTCTTCTCTTTGAAAACTGGCAACAAAGTTGTTCCATATTTCAGTCTGTTTATTTAACTACAACTATTGTTCACAGCGTCAACGGGAACAGGCGCACCTGATCCAAACACCGCTCTTGATTTATGTCTGCTATTGTCCAATAAGGATGCTATGTCTCTTGCGACGCGGAGAAGCAGATCCGTGACGTCAACCGGCAGACGGCCCGCCTATCGACGAGAGTGAGAACCGGCCTGTCTTTGAAAAGAGGGCGCCTGAGAAAACAGCAACTGCGCGCTCCGCTTGTAGCCTTTAAGCGGCGCGCACGACTGCAATATTTGGCTGAGCAGTTCATAGCCGTGTCAGCTTTCCGCAGGATGTGTGTTTTCAACAAGCCCAAAGGGTGCTTCATGACCCATTTAAGCGAGGTGTTGCCTGTAACAAACTAGCTCCATTGTGGTCGTGCATGTTCCCGGTTCATTGGATTTCATCGTCGGAGCGACATGGTGCTCTCTCATCGTAGAGTACTAATGACGCTCTAAATCATTCACATTTTCTTCTAAACACATTGGTCTTGCCTAAGGAGCTTGCCGCTCTCCCATATTAGAGTGCCGCACAGTACTGTGTATTTTTTTCTCAACAGAGCAAAACTTCGTTCAGGTTGTCAGAAATGGCTATAGAAATATTTTTAAAAATGCGCAGCTTGCACTAGTGACGCATGGCTAGAACCATCAGCGGAGCCAGTGACCTAGCAAAGTTTTTCTAGTAATGCCAAGCTTCTTCTAGGCATGCTATGCTTTTGCTAGTAGCACTAAGTATGGCTAGACTTGGCTATAGATGTCGCGGGACTACCTGTTACATGATGTTTTGATTTTAGTCATGCGACTAGCAGCTGTTACGTGGTTTTTGGCAGTAACATGTCACGTGACTAGCTGTTGCGTGGTTATGGCTGGAACATCTCACATGAAACGTTCCCGCCATAACCCAGCTAGTCTCACATGACTAGCTATTATCACATGCGTAATAGCTAGAGACATGCGTCATAGCTAGTCTCACATGACTAGCTATTACGCGTGACGTTTGTTTGTGATGTGACGTGATGTTTACTTACGTGAGTAGTTACGTGATGTTCGATGATTCTAGTCACGTGAGTGTTACGTGTTTTAGTCACATGACCAGTTCTTAATTGCTTTTTCGTCACGTGACTATTTATTACGTGATAATACAAGATTTTAGTTATTACGGCATAATACGAGATTTCTAGTCGCGTGAGTAGGTGTTACGTGATTTTACGTGAATCCGGTGCCGTGACTGGTTGTTACGTGATGTTACATGATTTTTAGTCACGTATCAGACTCGCCCATCATAGTTGTTGTATTCGGCGCCGGTAAAATGGGCGCGCATACTGTGGGAGCAAAGCACACGTTAAAAATGTCGAAACGAGTGCGTACTGGTTCATGTTCATAATTTCTGCTCACACAACCCGGTGCAACGAAACGCTTAAAGAAATCCCCTCTTAGAAGTACGTTGTTTCTTGAGCGATATGAAAGTGTCCATCCACCCGCGGTGATCACCAAGGACGTCCTCTATCCCCAGCACTTTTTCTGGTCAGCCTCGAACTATTACTGCCCTCGCTACTGAACGATTTATATACTCGAGACCTCCCACTACTCGTAGTGGTACCGTGAAGGTGACAGCTTTCGCCGAGGACATTATGTTGTATCGGAAGAACGATAACAGCCTATTTCGTGGCCTGCGGCTTTCTATCTGAGTGTGGGAATATTTGAGGCACTGCAATAAATTTTTCAATGTGGTGATAATTGTACATTGGTTCCCCACGCTAATGACTAAGTCACTTTTTCCGTCATCAAAAAAAAATAATAATAATAATAAAGAAACACTGCATTCACATTTTGAGAATTCATTATGCCTGTTACGGCATATACCGGTCCGTGTGGTTTTCAGTAGTCGAAGATGTAAAACGACATGTCCAGGAAGTGCAGGAGTGCGGTTTACTGCTGTTGGAAAGAAAGTATTTTGCACAGACTGTATTTTGCGGCCGTGCTTGGTACATTACTCATGTTGTACAACCACTTTGCGAATAAATGGGTCGTCGCAGTCCCTTCTTCGCTCGGTTGTTTCTTCTTTTTTTTTGTAAGTTGAACTGAGCTAGTTTGCCGTGCAGCGCTTGGGCGACCACGCCACAGCGGTCGCGATCCCATCCGTGTGTGCTCGCTGCTGGCTGCTTGCTCTGCGATTTCTGCTTCGCTTGTTACACGGTGATTGTGTCCCGCGCGTGATCTTGACTGCTATTTCTTAGGCACTAAGGTACGCTATTTGTTGCCGAGAGCACGGCTTAACTCAGCGCTGCAAGTACTTAACGTGTTTACATTTTACTCCACGGCTGTGGCATTTCATCCTCGTGTGCAGCACGTTTGTCCTGATGCAGACGTACTAGAAAACCGCGTTGTAGATACAACGCCCGGCCTGCTGCGCCCCCTGGTTTGTCTAGCCCGCTTAACGCGTTCCAGTAGTGTCTAGTGTAGCGCGATAACTTCATCCTTTCTGCATGGGCATCTCCGCAGCTTCCTGTGGTGTATGCGATCAAAAGTACTCCAACGCGCGACAGACTGGAAAGGTGGGACATGGTTTTGTCTTCGACTTATCCTAACTACCCCATACAAGAGTCGGCCATCACGTGCTGCAACAGTGTATAATTGCAAGGGTATTTTGGAGGGCAGTTAACACTGGTTTCCCTGGCAGAGGCGTAGCCAAGGGGGGGGGGGGAGGGTTGGGGGGGTTCAAACCCCCCCGAAATTTTTCAGTTTAGCCTGCTTATATATACACGCACACATACAAACGCACGCACGAACATACATAAAGTATGGTTGACCCCCCCCCCCCCCCCCGAAAAAAATTTCTGGCTACGCCCCTGTTCCCTGGCCTAGAAGCTCATTGTTTCGTCACAAGTGGTCATTGCTTGCATAGCCTCTTTTCACGAGTGGGGTTGTTCATAAATTCTAAAATCCCTCTAAATACCCCAGACAATCCAAAATTGTATGATTTAAGCAATGCATAGGATCGGAACGATACACGAGCGTAGCATTGCTGCAGAAAAGGACGAATTAACTGTCAGGAGAGTTAATTAAAATTAATTAAATGGTGATATGTGCGCATAGAAACTGCATCACTGAACAGATTGCGCAGCCCTAAGTGAACATAAGTAATTCATATTTCGTGGGTACGCAGTAGCAGCTGCAGCGCTACGTAGCACGCGTGTAATAGTTAATTAACATAACTCAGTCTGAAAATCACTAAGCGGAAGACTAAAGTAATCTTCAACCGTCTCGGAATAGAACAACGCTTTCCACAAAGTACTGAGGCACTAAAAAGAGTAAAGAAATAAGTGTACTTAAGGCCGGTAGTGACCACAGGTAGGAACCATGAGACTGAAGCAGCAAGTAGAATACAAATGGGGTAGAGCATATTTGCCAGGGATTCTTAGAGCCTGAATGCCGGTTTACCAGTTTCTCTCAAGAAATGTGTATGAAACAGCTGCACCTAACCAGCGCTTATATACGGTGCTGAAGACTGGAGGCTTAAGAAGAGGCTTCAACTTAAATGGAGGACGACGCAGCGAGCCATGCAGAGAAAAATCATAGCTAAAACCTTAAGCGACAAGAAGAGAGGAAGTGGAAATTTTAAGGGCTCGTTTTTCTTTGTTATACACAATATTATTCAGAACTAACAGACAATAATGCCAAGGAAGGTATAGGGGATGTTATTAGCAGTAAATGTTCGTAATAAGTTCACGTACTACGTGACGCCAAATGGCAGAAAAAGAGTGTTTCACACTCGCCGTCATGGCTACTGGCGGCGCTGACTGACGATCCCACGTTTAAATACACATATATACCCCATAAAGTGGACCGGGGGATGGCCGCCACGGTAGCTCAGTGGTAGAGCATCGGACGCGTTATTCGAAGGTCGCAGGTTCGGTCCCTGCCCGCGGCAAGTTATCTTTTCGTCCACTTTTCTTTCTTCACATTTACATTACATTTACTACTAATAACATCAACAGCAACGCGCTTTGGGCGAGTAAAGCGAGCACACGGTAGCAACCAACGCTCTTAGCGTTTCGGCACTGCCCAACCGAAAACAAGAAACGACAACATGGCAGCACGCGTCGACGCTGGTTCCTTGCGCCTCGAAAATACGAGATCACCGTCGTGAGCTGGGTGGCCCGTAAATTCTAAAGCGATGCTTGTGTTTGCGTCATATATTTTTTTCGCTCCTTGTTTATTCAATCATCAATCAGTTACAGAGTACAGTGTACTGTACATTGATCATACATGTAAGATAAGGAGCAGGGATAGCAAAAAGGCAATTTAATGTCTGACAAAGTGCCGTAACCCGTCCCAGTCAATAAAGTGCACAAGGATCAGTGATGTATACATGTTAAAAAATTAGAAACGAACAAGCAGCCACAGTTACACAAATTTGCGTCCCGATGCTTCGACAGCAATGTACACGTGTATATATTTTGGACTGTTTCCGAAATTGATTTTCAAATTTTCGGGTACAAGGCTTAGCTAGAGTGGCTGAACAAATAGCTAATCTCAATAATTAGGACGAACCGTACCTGATACTTGGTCCTCAGCGTGAGATGACACGAAGCAATAGCCGATTCCACCTTTTAATAAGTGTTGTCAGGACAGTGGGGAAGCAGAAATCGCGAGTTCGAATCAAAGTTGGTGATCACGTCTGCATGGGCGCTGCCATGTTGTTTCGCCATCGCATTTATCGGCAGTCACCGATACAATAAATAAATTCTTATGCCTGCATGCAAATCATGATTTGCGTATCACGTATTGCTGTGACGTAGCACGTGCCAAAGAAACGCAGTTTTCTTAACCTGCTCCAGTTATAATGCACTTACAAACAGAACTATGTTTTGCTGCGCAAGCATGTGGTTTGTTTACATCTCGTAGCTTCCACCCTGCTGTAACCAGCTTGTAAGATGGAGTATAGGGCAGCGATTCGTTGACAGTTTCGCATGAGGCCCGTTCCAACATTGCGTGTGTTCTGCCGTGATTTCAGTCTCACTGATTACAAGCACATACCCTGAGCAGCTTCCGGTTTCATGCGCCGGCGTACTTTAGTAGCGTTGGCGGGGAAGAAAAGGCTTGTCTTGAAGTCCGCTGGTTTTCGATACTTCTCTTCCTGTGTCTTTACATTTTCCTTAGTTCTTTCCTACTACGAAGGATTTTCCTAACTCTGGCACAAGTTAAAATCCCGCTTTCCTCATTTGCGTTAGAAAAAGTGATAAATGAAGTGGCGGGAAGATTCTTGGGGTGCAATATGTGCTACCACTCTCGCAATCTTGAAACCGTCTATAGTATCTACTTACGTTTAGAAAAAATGGTGAATGATTCACAGTACTGTGCAGCGCGCAACTATCACAGATCGGGAAGACGCGAAGCACTGCGCCATTACAGCCGAACAGTTGACGCACCACCGCGCTTATCTCATCCGGAAAAGCCTCTGTGCTTGATCCGCTTACTACTCGTAGTTACGCTGGCTATCCAAATAGAGTTGCCTTTAACATGCACATTGAAATGCACGGCAAACAGGAAATTTGGTTTCCGTGTTATCTTTTAAGCAAACGGCTACTATTTCAAAAAAAGAAAACGCTTCAAATAGTGCTGTTAAAATGTTTGCCACAAATTCCTCGCCAAGCAAGAGGCAGATGCATCTGAACGAAGCACTGACATCCATAGCAGTGAATGAAAGAATGAATTATTGAATGAACATTTCTTGCATAAACTTCATTAGGATTTTTCTAACTGACACGTAAGCGTAGAGAATTATTCTGGGTTGCGGACTTCCCTCGAATATTGTTTCTGGGGTGGCATCGGCATGGTGTCTTTCATTTTCCTATCTCTTGCCGCGTATGGCATTAAATTTTCGCTCAGTTCTAAACCTTGACGTGTACAATCCTCCAGGTCGGCTGTACATCCTGTCCTCGAGAGGTCTTTTATTCCATTACCACAGAATTCAACGAAGCCTTCATATTAGGTGTTCTACCTTTATATTTGTTTTGCGCACAACGTATTCCTATGGCCCATATACATTAGTGTTTTGCAAGGGTGCGTGTTTAGCGCATTGAACGGCGATGGCCCATAAGCATCGTCTGGTTGTACGGGAAGCCCTTCGTCGTCATCTACTGGCAGAAACCTGCCCAAGAATGGCATACTACCGTCGTGACCCGAATGCCCGACCGGCGCGTGTATATTTTCGTGAATGTGTGCATTTGTGGGATAGAGAAGACAGTGATTGTGCGACATCAACAGCAGATGTTTTTGAGGAGCACTAAACGATAGTTTGTGAAGGACTCTTTTGTATTTTTATGTGTGTTTGTGACTGTACGTACTATTTGTGTGTATATGTGTTCATTGTGCATATGATAGTCATCACCTGACACCTGGCGTAGCAAGCCAGGCAATTAACCAGGCTATCATATCCGGGAATTTCATCAAAGATTACTATCTCTCTCTCAATCGTCCCCGTGTTTTCTGAACACGTGCTTCCTTAAAAAGCGGACACTTCAGTAGGGCTCCGCGGCCGAGCTACTGCAATGATGCCAGCGCCGCGAGAGGCTGTTCAGACAGGTGATTTTAACACGATAGATTTAAAGAGCTCGTTTCGCGTAAATTCCGGTGTAGGCGTCGGTGTCGTTGATTGTGAGCGAAAAATCAGCGTTTTCCACAAGCGAAAATTGCAGTTATGTGCAATTAAATAAACATTAAAAATTTTGGTGTGAGTGGGAATCGAACGCAGGCCTTCTGCGTGGGAAGCTGATGTTCTAACGCACAACCACGCCACTGCTTAGAAATGCTTCCGAAAAAAAAACCCTATACAAATGTCACGTAATGCTAGGGGTGTCCTTAACGCATGTAATGTTGCACGACAGGGGCATAGAATCGTGCCGGGCGTCCAGACATGTGAATTGCACAGTGAGTGAGAGGTTTAAAGGTTTATCCATTACAAGGTGCTCAGACGTATTTAATCAGCAGCAGCAGCGAAAGCGTTAACAAAGTGAGCAGCTGCGTAGGTTAGCGTAGTGCCCTGCGAACGCGTAGTGAGTACTTTGCTGATTCGCAAAAGGAAGCGTTATGACGTAGTGTGCACATCGCAACTGTACTTAGAGTGGGCATTGCAGGATAGCTTCAAATGGTTAATGTTAAGGGTACAGACGTTCCTTTCCTTGCGGCCTTATTAAAGCGTCCATGGGCAAGCGAAGTGAGGCTACCGATTAAGAAGGCGATGCGAACGGGGCCCGATTACGCTATTGCGTTGTGCTCTTGAGGCGATGCTTGAATGTCCTGTAACATTTTGTATTCCGAAATTTGGGACAATCATCGCCAAAGGGAAATAAAAATTGGACCATCTCCCCGAAGGGAACCCTGATGGGATGCGAAGCAGCAGCGTTGCGCACGGGTGGCGTCACGGGTTGAACGGCGCTAACGCGGGTGCTGCGGGGAGCGCTGGAAGATTCGTTTGAAGCGAAACTCGGTGTAGCGTTTACTGGTGTAAACGTTTGTTTGAAACGCAGACACGGTAGGCGAGCGGGCGTTGGAGCCGGCATCTGCGGGCGCTCCGGCGGGTAAGGGAGAGAGTGACGTACGCGCGCACCTGCGAGGGAAGCGTGCAAGGGGAGCGTGACGTCAACGCCCAGCTGCGGCGTGACCTACTTGGCACCGCTCCAACACCTGCGCCGAGGGAAGCGCGCTCCCTCGCGTTTGTGCGGACGGAGGGACAGCGTTACACAGGCTAGTCAAAGAGCTGCTTCGCATCTAATAATTTTTTCTTGCCGTGATGGGCTATGAACACTCCCCCCCCCCCCCCCGGTCTGAAGGCGAGCGTCTAAACCATTGAGCTACACACGTGTGTTTGCAGAATATGAATCTACCTGAACAACATCAATGCGTTGTACCCGCGGTGCAAAGCAAATGCAGAAACAGAACGCTTACTACGCAGGTTTCGCGGTAGTTGAAATGCTCCCTGCAGCACGCGCTGCAGAGCCGGCATTTATTGCCAAACTCGCCTTTTCGAGGTCGTGTGATGGTCCTTCTGAGGTAGCTGTTCAGGACGCAGACGGACGCTGGAAGAAATTTGAAAGACGCTACGCCAGCGGCGCAACCTGGTGGATGCGTAATGAGCTGCGTGTCTTTGAAATGAAGTGGAAGCGCACATTGCTACGCCACCTGGCGGGTGGTCAGCAGACCTTAACTCTATCGTCGGCGAAACGCCTCGTATGGCCGCTCTTTACGTAAGCATGTTTCTCCATGGCAGTGTCATTGAATTGCTGAACTCGAAGAGCATGTATTCATGTAACTGGCCAGGGTCGAACCCCTTACAGCACTCAAGGAATTTTATAAAGACAAAGTCACACCACTGTAGCGGACGACCAATAATGTGCAGGTTGCAGGTGTATCCTTTATTCTCATGAAATTTGTGTTGTTATGGAAGTCGAGGGCTGGAAGTCGTTCCGTTGGTATGGAAGTCGAAAGCATGTGTAGCCCAGTGGTTAAGACACTCGCCTGCAGGGCGTGATGGCCAGGGTTCGCTAAGTTTGAAATTTTCCCGATCTGCAATATCCTGCATATCAGCTTTACATCTTGTCATAGAGAGCCTTTGAATGCGTGAACACTTCTCATCATCACCAGCAGCAGCAGCAGCAGCAGCAGCAGCAGCAGCAGCAGCAGCAGCAGCAGCAGCAGCAGCCTGACTGCGCTCAATGCAGGGCAAAAGCCTCTCCCATGTTCGCCAGTCAACCCGGTCCTGTGTTTGCTGCTGCCACGTTATACTCGCAAACTTGTTAATCTCATCCGCCCCCCTAAAATTCTGTCTCCCCCTCGTTTTGACTAAGATGTCCTAAGATGTGACTAAGATTTTGACTAAGATGTCCTTAACACCCGTTCGTTCCCTGACCCACTCTGCTCTCTTTTTGCCCCTTAAGGTTACACCTATCATTTTCCTTTCCATTGCTCGCTGGGTGGTCCTCACTTTAGACTAAGCCCTTTTCGTAAGCCTCCAGGATTCTGCTTCATAGGTAAGACCCGCTAAGATGCAGCTCTTATACCCGTGTCACACGGACACTAAAAAGTCTTTTAAGCAAGAAGACTTTTTCCGAAAAAGAGTTCCACGCGCTGTCAGACGACAGTGAGCGATCTTTTTTTCAGAAGCGGTCTTTTCTGGAAACAGCGCTCGACGAGCCCTTTCACGGTGCTAAAAGAGTAGCCTCGAAACCAGTGGGCGCCAGCATTTATGAAGTGGTGAAAAAAATCGGCAACTCTTTATTCCGGTGTCACTTGAGCTCACCATAAAAATAAATTTCATTTGTCGTAAGCAGAGCAAGAAAACCATTTAAACTTTATTTTTTGTGTGCTCTCGTAAACAGGGCAAACGGGTTGGGGTTATGGCCGCCCGCATAGACGCGAGCATGGACACGAGTGAGCACAGAAAGGGCTCACTCGTGTCCATGCTCGTGTCCGTTTTTTCTTGGGCTGATTGCCGGTGTGCAATCAGCCCAAGAAAAAAAAAAGAAGCCCCGGCGGAGACGCATGTGGGAGACGCATGTTGGCGCTTTGTCGCTCGAGCTCAGTGCGCAAACTTTCCACGATGAAGCTGAATGTGGGCGGGTTCACTCGAAACGACTTCTTGACGTTGGTCTCATCAAGCCAAGGCACAGTTTCCTTGAACCATTTTTCATTTCGCCTGAAAGCCCATGTTCTTCGGTCGCAGACCCTGGAAGACAGAACACTGGTGCACAGTATAGAATTGCTGAGCAGTAGCTGTTACTTTATGCCGTGCTTAATTGCTGTCGCCGCGTCTGCTTCGTTTTCCAGAGAAAGATGGTACGCTACAAGAATTAGAATTGTCATTTTGTCCTCCGTACGATCATCCATGGCGAGGCAGACAAGAGCCCCCTCTGCATCATGTACCAACAGTCCCCTCAGAACACCCTAGACAAGAGCGCTAACAAGGAAAACAGATGCCCACTGTTGACAGAATAATATATAAAGGCCACCATGGTTGTGCAAACGCTTCTTAAGATACTACTGCGTCAACCTTTTTTTCAACTGGAGTTGTTAAATTCATGTCAACAAACGTACCATGCAATAAATTTGGACATCTATCGAGATACATTATTTTCTATTCGCTGGTTGTGTTCTGAAAGCGAGCGACACACTTTCGGTAGCGCATTCGGAAGGAACCTTTTAAAAGAGATCATGGCCTCCGAGATTAGCCGGCGGCGCGCCGTTCCGCCGGCTAATCTCGGAGGCCACGAAGAGATCGTCGGTGCCGTGTGACTGCGAGGAAACGCCTCTTCATAAAAAGTCTTTCAACATGTAAAATACCGCTTACGTAAAAGACTTGTCGCGCGCCCGTGTGACACGGGTATTATATACCTTCCTTTCGAGCGCTTCTACGCCAACTCAGTTTTAAAGCTGCCCGTCCGCCCATCCATCTCTCAGTCACGTAAGACGATCATCGCTGTAAAGAAATGAGTGTAAAACCGAAAAAAAAAATTTCTCGACGTTGCTGGGTTGGAAGCCAGGCTCTGAACCTAATTATATGCACTCCATGAATGACATCTCGTAGCCGCATTCATTGCTCCTCTACACTCGCGCAACACTCCTTGTTCAACAGTTTTTCATCGCTTCAAGCTGCGTCATCCCCTGAATTCCTGTCTCATTTGCTTTTAAACCATATGTTCGCCGTTTGACTATTGATTATTTATTTATTTATTTACAACATACTGCAGGCCCACATGGGCCCAGGCAGGAGGGGTAGTTTGTAATACAAAACACAGAATTCAAAAAGGCGAAAAATATACAAATAAATGCTTACATTTCAATTCCAGTGTTAGAATATCAGTAATCAATCAGGTCAATCGACTCAACTGAATCAATCAATGATAATGGCAGTGTGTTCCATTCGTTAATAGTGCGAGGAAAAAAAGAAAACTTGAAGGTGTTAGTTCTTGTGTGATATGGAGTTAAAGATTCAGGATGATGATGTCTGGTTGGTCTTGTTGATAACGGGCGTAGATATGGACCAGGGTGAAAAGAGAGCTTGTTATTTTTCAGTAGAAAAAGAAATTTAAGGCGGAGTATTTTACGTCGTAATTTCAAAGTTTGTATTCCATGAGTGTGCATGAGAGCTGTTGGCGAATCGGTAGAACGGAATTTAGAAAAAATAAATCTGACAGCTTTACGCTGAACCATTTCAAGTGCGTTAGTACTGTGGTTGGTGTGGGGATCCCAGACGGTGCAAGCATATTCTAACGTAGGCCTAATTAGTGCTTTATATGCATGAAGCTTGGTTTCTGGGGGCGTCTGTTTAAGTTTGTGTCGCAGAATACAAAGTTTGCGAAAAGAAGAAGCACAAATGTTAGCGATATGAGAATTCCAACTGAGGTTGTTAGTTATTGTCACACCCAAATATTTGTATTCGTTTACCTCAACTAGGGGATTACCTGGAAGACTGTAAGGAAACAGCCGTTTATGTATTTTCTTTGTTACATCCATGTATACTGTTTTTGTTTCATTTAGCTTCATGCCCCATTGTTTACACCATGATTGAACGTTATGGAGGTTAGTATTCAAAAGTTCCTGATCTTCTCGACAAACAACCTCATGATACAGTATGCAGTCATCTGCAAATAAGCGAATTTGAACTGGCTCTGTTATAACGTTAACGATGTCATTAATAAAAATCAAGAATAGGAGCGGTCCCACTACACTACCTTGTGGTACCCCCGAAGCAACTGGCAAACTACGCGAGTGGTGACCATTAACAGACACTGATTGGGTGCATTTGTCTAAGTAGGCAGAAATCCAATTAATGATGAAAGAGGGGAGGCCCATGTATCTTAGTTTGCAAAGTAACTCTTCATGCGAAACAAGGTCGAATGCTTTCTGAAAATCTAGAAAAATTACGTCAGTTTGACCAGGTTTGTCAAGAACGCTGGCAAAACTGTGAATTACAGTGGTTAGTTGTGTGACCGTAGAAAAACCCTTCCTGAATCCATGCTGAAATGAAGAAAGAATGTTGTTGTCTGTTAAAAATTTAGTTATGTAATTTGCAACAATATGTTCAAGAATCTTACAGCAGGAAGAAGTGAGCGATATTGGACGATAGTTTGTAATCAGTGCAGTGTCCCCTTTCTTGTGTACGGGCACCACACGTGCCGTTCGCCAGTCATCCGGTAGATGTGAAGATGACAAAGATGCACGAAAAATGTATGCGAGGAATGGGGCTAGTGCTTCAGAATATCGACGAAGGAATGCATTTGGAATTCCATCAGGACCAGATGATGCTTTTGTCTTCAAGTTAAGAAGCATAGCGACAATACCTGGTAGCGATACAATATCTTCGTAGTCTGAGCAACATACAGGGTTAAGAATAACTGTTCCTGAAGAAGCGGAAAACACACTGTGAAAATACACATTAAAATGTTCTGCAATGGCATTCTTGTCATCAATTCGAACACCACCGATTAGAATCTCGTTAACAGACTTTTTTTTTCTATTTAAGAAATCCCAGAACTTCTGAGGGGATTCCCTTAGAACATTTGGTAAGCTATGTTGAAAATAATGCCATTTAGAACGTTTTATTGTTTCACTAAGAGCAATTCGAGCAGTATCAACAATGTTTGTAGACGCTCTTCTTTTTTTAAGGCGCTTAAGCTTTCTTTTTAGGTGCAAGACTTCTCTCGTTATCCAGGGATTTGCTTTTTTTGTTTTCTTAGCTTTGTTAGGTATGAAATTATCGAGACAATGAGTGCAGATCTGTTTAAATTGAACCCACAGAGCTTCAACATCCGAACCTTGAAAATTGGTAAACACTAGCTCAAGATAATTCAAAACGCTCTCATCCCTGGCACGAGAAAAGTCTTTAACAATAGAGATTTCAGGGGGCGCATTACAAGGTTTATCAATGCTAAACGATAATAACACCATAGAATGATCGGAAATACCGGGATTCACAGACACTGTGAATTCTTCAATAGACCTAGCAACAAAAACAAGATCCAAAATTGAAGAGGATGCATCACAAACTCGCGTAGGCTCTGTTCCCACTTGTTGCACATCCAGGTTTAGCATAATATCAAGCAAAGATCCAACATCCGTACATCGACCAGTATTCGAAAATGGATAGTGCCAGTCAACAGAAGGTAAGTTAAAGTCACCTGCAATGATTACGTCATTACTTGAAAATGACCGTAAGTGGTCACATAGATCATGCAGAAATTGAGATGGTGCATCGGGAGGTCGATAAACAGCAGACAACAAGAAAGTGCGCCCTGAGCAGAACACTTTCAAAGTAACGCTTTCGTGGTTATCTATCTGACGTACCATTGACGCTCGAATTCCATATTTTATCAAAACAGCCACACCCCCGCCTCTAGTAGAGCGGTCACGGCGAAGTACTTGATATGAGGGCGGAAAAAGATCAGTATCGTCAATGTCATCCCGAAGCCAGGTCTCCGTGATAACAACAATATGGGGATCATAACATAACAAGATAGCTTCTAGATCAGTTGATTTGTTGACGATGCTACGCACATTTGTGTTAATAAGTTTGAGTCGATTTGCAGAAGTCCGCACCGGTCAATCATTTCTTTTTTTAACGCAAACTATATTCAGTATTTAGCAAGAAAAATGTTATTTATCATACCATTACGCACTCCTGCTTTTCAACCTATTTATACATTCTATACAAATGAATAGCGCCCCGGCTCTACATATTTCTTTGGAAGGTTCGCTGTATTAAATGCATAATAAACTGCTCCAGCCTGTTTGAATGCGCCCACCAAATATGCGTATCATTAGATAAATCGACGAAAAACTCTCATCGACAAGGATTTACCGCTTATTGCCTAGGATGACGAACGATTCATTATTACTCGAATTAAAAGATTATTCGACCATTCCTCACACATGCTCCCCATTTCCATTCACCGCGCCATTATAGGAGATCTTCGGGTCCCACAATGGGAACAGTTAGGGTACGAGTTAATAGAAGGTACTCACCTCAATAAAACGCCATTCACTAACATTGCCTTGGTGAGTAACTGAGGGCACGAATTGCAAATGATAATTACTGAATTGTACAGGGAAAGCATAACGGTAAGTCTGGAAATTATTACGCAGGAAACCAAACTAACGTTGTACAGTATTGGAAAAGAACAGCTCATTGCGATAGGTAGCGAAGCACTGGAAGTGGTCAAGGAATACATCTACTGAGCACAGGAAGTGACCGCAGAGCCGAACCATGTGACTGAGGTAACTAGAATAAGAACATACTGGAGCGTATTTGGCAGCCATTCTCAAATCATGAATGTTAGTCTACCACGATTGCTCAAGAGAAAGGACAGCTACATCTTACCAGTACTTTCCTACGGAGCAGAAACCTGGAGGCGTGCAAACAGCGTCAAACTTAAATTGACGAATACGCAGCTGGCGTTGTCAAGAAAAATGATCGGCGTAACCAATGTTTAACCTCCTTGGGCGTAACCTATCCCTTTCATTTCAACTTATCAGTTCATTCATTCACGCATTCGTGCACTGCTAGGCTATCAGCAGTGCTGAGCAGTATCGAAGATACATGTATCTTAGATACTATCTTAGATACTCTATGGGTATCTTGTATCTGTATCGCGATACGTCTCGAAAGATGAGTATCTGTATCTGTATTTCCGATACATTCGATAATGTATCGTGTATCTTAAGATACAAGATACTTCTATCGCAACACAACCGTGCGAAACAATAATCACTGGCCAAGCTCCGCTTCTCAAGCTGGTACTGGTGCCACTAAGCCATCTGAACAAGTCTAAGGGCTGTGACGCAATTTTATTTTTCCGCCAGAGTCCTCCAGTGAGGGCAGAAGATGAGGGAGACAAACACGCGGACGTCTACGCCCAGCCCACGTACCTTTTGTTTTGTCGATTTTTTTTTTAGTTGCGCCAGTGCCGCGACACTTGCTCTTAGCCACTGTCCTGCGCCGCGTACTGCACTTCGTGTAGCGTCTATCGCGCAAATTCTGATGTTGCTACAGTGTCGTTATTGAAGATTCTCTTGAGTCTCGCTCCGTAACGAAATGTGATGCGTGCAAGAATGGGGTTGCTTTGTGTCTCGTGGATTTTACATATCAGCGATTTGAAGGATCTCGTGGATGTAAAGCTTGACTTGCATGCAATAAATTAACTTATATGCAAATAAGATATGCAAACAACTATAGCACGACTAGTACTGATGCTAGATCTAATAGAGCAAGCGTTTACCTAACGCTTTCAAAGAATTTCAAAGAATTTATGAAATCATAACTTGATTATTAGCACAAGTGCTTTTTTGCTGTCATTTTGCATCCCATACATTATAATTACCTAGGTCTCTGTACTGTTTTTCTGGTCTAGTCACTGCAGTATGCCTTTTGTAACGCATTCCCAAAATAAGATTTCTGCTTCATTCTTCTAACTGCCTGCTTTATATTAAATTGCGAAGCATTTATTAGCGAACCTTTGGCACTCTGAGCGTTTCTATCTATCTATCTAGCCGCCTACGTCTGGGTGCTCTGATGATCGCCTCCTTAACTTGGAGTAGACAAAAATTGGCATGGGAGGATAAGACGAATATGACTGCCGGGTCATGACATGAATAACGTGAAAATCCTGTCGCGTACGTCGTCAAACCTTTTCCTCCAGACACGTGTGGCACATAACTGTTTACCACGGCCCGCGGTGTACGGGTATCCGCCACAGGTGTTTGACAGTTTATATCTACCCAGGAACGGTGAGAACAGACACTGGTAACTTAAATGCGAGAGCGTTAAGAAAACCCGACATCCGCAGCGTTGACCCATCGAACGTAAAGAATGAAAATTAGGATCCCGGCAGGAATCGAACCCAAGCATTCTGCGTGGTAATCAGGTATTCTATCACAGAGCCACGCCAAGTCTATAAACTGGCTTGGAAAAACAGCCTACGCAGGCGTAATGTCGGTGCAACGTCAATTGTGGTTGTGGTGCTGGCTATCTAATTTTGCAAGAAAGCAACGAACACTACATGATACTCCAACGACGTGTACTCCTACGATACAGGCGTCATATCAGATTAACGTCTGTGGTTTCAGTGTTGGCTCCGCTTTTATAGCAGTTTAATAAACATTACATTTGTATTCCTGTGATTCAGCAAGCTATATTGAAGCATTGCTCGACCCCGGAAGAATACATCAACGAAAGTTACGTATAATATTCACATCATCACATCGTAAAGTGCCCTTAGTCCGCCAGGATGACACAGTGTCATCTTCATTTCTTACGAGGCTGGGCGATAGCCTCATGCTGACAGATGATGATGCCAGATTGACTGACAGCAGCTTTGTACACTAGGCTACGTAGGCCACATACGCCCAGATAGTCCACGAATTCGACAAGCGCCATCCGCTGATGTTGGTCCACCTAGCACTATCCAGGCCTACCAGTCTCGACGGCCTATACCTCACCAACTCGAACGGTGATTTCAGGTTCCGACATGCTACCGGCTCTATCGACAGACAGTTTGTCGACGAAATGACCAAGGCATCCACGATTTCCAACAGCTGTACTATACCTCATATTTCACTATACATGGACCCCTCGTCACCGCGATCACGACCGAATCCAATAAAAAGTCATGACCAGCTGCTGGTGCTCACTGACCACGCTGATGATGGCCTTTTTCAAGAACTGTCAAGAACTTCTTCCACACATGTACACGGGTTCGTGAAACGTGCGTCCGTTCTCCATCATAATGCACAAGTATAAGGATTATATATCAGCTTACCGCTTCTGGTGTTAGTAATACCCAGGTTGTCGTTGGCAGCTGCCGTTACCCAACTGTAAACACTGGTTATATAACACGTATGCGGATCTTCAACATATATGTGTACAATATATACAAATATTTAGCGTCAATTGTAACGTTTCGCTCAGTAAAAAAAAATTAGGCACAGTCAAATTCCCGCCGCATGCTTGGCATAACATCAACTCCCACGGTACGTGGGATCTGCCGAATTTTTTTTTCTATTACTGTTTACCCATTTACACGTTGCCAAGGCGATTTTGAAAACACATATATAATTATGTAGGCGTCCCTTGAGTTACAGTACAAAGCATTCTCCTTATCGCTTAGGAAAATAGCGAAACTGAGTTTGCATTATAATAATGGAAATGATTAGGAGCCATCTTAAAGATGTTAGGAAGCGGATTCGAGAAACGTTGTTTTACTGAATGCTCTGTTTTACTCATGAGCGTCCCAACGAGCCGTTTCAGGCAATTTCTCATGGGCACTGAATTTTCTATTGTCTTAATAGGTCAGTTGACGATACTCCATGCTCGTAGCTATTAAGGGCGCCGTCTGTATTGTGTTTCTGTACTCATTCAATGTGAATGTTTGATACAGAACCACCTCTCTATTTTATTTATATTAGTTTTCCTGTTTTAGGCCTTCTTGAATATTTTTCGTATTACTAATCGCCACATAATGGGATCTATAAGCGGTAATAGCGCGAATAACGGCGGTGTCCTCCGACGCTTTGTGCAACTATACAATACGTCTGAGACGTCTCTGTGTTGCACACGTTTTCTCGTTGAAGAAAAATTGCTAAAAGATTACAAGTTAGTGAGGATATCAACAAAGAATCCTTTACGCCAGCAGATAAGTAGAATATGAAAATTCATTGCTGTTTTACGTCATCTACGCATACACCAGGGGTCTCAAACTCAGCTTATAGCCAGCGGGCCACAGTCTCGAAATTTAGTTCGAAGCGCCGGGACAGTGAAGATGGTGGGAGAGAGTTTGAACAAAATGACGTTTGCATTCGAAAGGAAGCCTTTCCCATGTCTCATGTAAATGTCATTTCTGAAGGGAATTTGGAGTCAGGATTAGAGAAACATCGATACCGATGTGCACAACGAGTGAATTCTGGACGCGGATTCTGAAATATAGAGTTTTTGTTCCACGGTTATGTTTCAGCACATGATGACCACATGTTCCTCACGAAAGGAAAGCTTGAGACCTGTCATGTCTGTGTAGCTCACGAACATACTTATCTAGAAAATAAAAACAAATTGAACGATGGTCATGTTTGCGGGCGGGGCCGCTACCGAAAGGTCTCAAACCCCTAGTATACACCATGCGTCCCCCCCCCCCCAAAAAAAAAAGCCGCTACCAGCGTTGTTGCTGCTGTACACCTGTCCGGATATACGGTATTGTGCAAACCTTCTTTTACGGACAAGGCAAAAGTCCACGCCGGTATTTGTGCCATCGTGCGAAGGCTTCTTATAGAAGTTATTGTGATTATATGGCAACCCGCTAGCTGGTCGGCAAGCTGAGCAGCGACTCCCATTAATTGCAAAAATGACAAGCAAGAACCGCTGTCAGCGAAGTGTACAAAGAGTTGTCCTGTGAAGAAGCTAAAACAAACCCCAATAAGTTGTTTTGGAAGGAAACTAATGTACTTTGATCAAGAAGGGCAAAACGTTTAGATACTAACAGACATTTAATTAAAGTGAAAGAAAATAGGTCGCAGTTAGAAAATTTTCCAGAAGACATTTTCGTGCATAGGCGTTTGCTGCTACATTATAAGGATCTATTATAACAAATTAGAGAATGTATCGAAGTATCTTAAGATACAATTGCCAAGTGTGATGGTGTAATGTGGGCCCAGGATCCGAAATAATTCAACCGGCAGTCAGGTGATTCTGTACACACAACACAGACTTTAACACAACCGATAACTCTGACGATTCACACATAACACACTACAGCATTCCTTATGTACATTCTAAACGTCCTACGCGCCTCGCACACAAACTGTCCTACTCGCCGTTATGAGTTGTTGCCGCTGCGGCGAGGTCGGTCGTCACCGGTACTCCTTGGGCAGTCAACAGTCACGCTGCCTTGACCGTGGCGAGGTGGTAGTGGTGGTGATGATGGCACTGCAGGCCGGTACATCACCAGGCCACTGCAGCGCAGGTTAGCTGCCCGTCGCCAACATGAGCCGCGGCCACCTCGTGACACCACTCGGGCCCCAGGACCTCTGGCCAGGAACAGACTAGGCTGCCGGTCTCCGTGTCAGCACCGGGCACAGAGCGGGAATCAGGCTCACCAGGTCCACATGGCTGCCGGACGCCTGGTTGAGTGACGCAGCCCGAAGCAGGAAGCCAGGCTCACCAGGTCCGCAAGGCTGCCGGACGGCTGGTTAAGCGATGTCGCGACCCGAACCGCCGACCAGCGGCTGCCGTTCCAACCGTGTCGCGCTCCAACTCCTCGAGCCGCACACCCCGCTCGCGCTTCCTTTTCGTCGTCTTCTCCTCCAAGGCGTACCGCAAAGCAGAACTGTCGTTCCCTCTTCGCCCCGTCACGGGCCACACAATCCACATCATCACACCAAGTATCGTATCGGATACAATTATTGCGGCAGTATTTTGTATCTGTATCTCCAATACTTCTTGCCTGAGTATCTTGTATCGTATCGCGATACAATTTCAAAGTATCTTTGCCCAGCCCTGGCTATCAGCGCCTCTTTTAAGTGAACTCGCTTCTTGCTTGGTGAGGAATACGTAGCAGATATTTCAACGGCCCCGTTCCAAGTGTTATCTCTATATTTAGTCGTTTGCTTAAAAGATAAAATGGAAACTTAATTGCTTCTTTGTCGTACGTTTTCTGCCTACTTCAAAAATGAGGCTATTTTGACCGACAACCTAACTCTAAAGTGTAACCTGACCAAGCACAGATGCTTTTCAGGCTGACGTAGGCAAGGTGTTGGCTGCGATATATGGCTCCGTAAATGTTTTACCCTTACCATATCCTTATGTCGCCGTAGTGTACGTAATATATATATGTGCGCATAACCCTGTCTGCAGGTGGGTTCATATATATATACACTTCATGCTAACTGTACACAGTTGTGTAAGTTTCGTGCGCCATAGTATCTGTTCTACATATAGGCTTGCATATTCATGAAGTCATGTATATTTTATGAAAATTAGCTTCTCACAAGTGTGTGTATGTTAGTCCCTAGTAGTACGTGTTAGGGACATCCTGAGGGCTTTGATATTTCAGCAAAAATGTTTCATGTATATAGTACTTAGTCATTTCTATTTGTTACCCTCCTTGTTGTATAGTCAATGTACCCAAATGTGTAGCGTCCTACGACGAAGTAAACGTTTTGCAGAACACACGATTCTCGCTTTTGAATTTTTGGGACGGCTCACCAAGGAGGTGCTAATTCGTATACATCCTATTCGATGCCTTAATTCATGACGTCAGCTCCGGCACCCCCCCCCTTTCAGTTGCGGCCCTTGCGGTTGGCCGGAATTCAAGATTGCCGCACACGGTATGCGTCGTCATGGCAACAGGCACGACAAGCGCGCGGTGCCTGCCTCACCCCACCTCCCTGCACTCCTAGCGCGCCCCGCACTTTTTTATAGACGATAGTCTTTCTTCGGGAAATCAAACGCAGAAATTTTGGTCTGTCTGTCTGTTTGTCTGTCTCTCACCCAATTCAGCCACCCGGCCAAAGATTAACCACTTTTTGTTTGCTTTGCTTGTCGCGTCTTGTCTGATGTGTCTATGAGCGCGCGCACCCTTATCGTTTGTGCACGGCATCTGTGTGCGCCCTGCGTCGTTTTTTAATGTGTTTCCATGAATGCAGTTCTTTGTCAACACTGCGCGCCCATGTATGTATCACAAGATGAC